>NC_069131.1:38319868-38324868 GCF_026914265.1 Mya arenaria
ACTACTACTACTACTACTACTACTACTTCTACTACTACTACTACTACTACTACTACTACTACTACTACTACTACTACTACTACTACTACTACTACTACTACTACTACTACTACTACTACTACTACTACTACTACTACTACTACAACTACTACTACTACTACTGCTACTACTACCACTACTACTACAACTACTACTTCTGCTACAATTATTACTTCTACTACAATTATTACTTCTACTACTACGATTTGATTTGAGATTGTTCGTAAGTCTAGTGTTGTGAAAATCTTATCTTTAAACAACGAAAATGATATGACATAGCAATAACCTATTTTATCTCTATAAATAGAATCGCGTGTTCAACTCTGTTATCAGTTAGTAGCGCTATTGATGTGAACGAGAGAACAAGGAATGCAAAAGGTAAGCTTATATATTTGTTCATAAAACATATTATTTACTATATACGCCACGGGGAAATTAACTCTCTGTAATGAACACGTTCAGTACTTTATTGTTAATATGTATCGCTAACACACTGTTGATAAAGTAATAAATACTGTATTTAGGAAATGTTGTAAAAACAAAGACAGTTACCCCAATAATTATTAATTAATTAACTATTAAGATATTTTGAAAGTTTTTATTAGCGTTGTGCTATTTCTGCTAGTTTTCTTTTGTTTGTTATACATGATTGTGCCTTTAAATAGGCTCTTAATTATACTTTAGTCTATTAGGCCCACTGACCCTATCGTAACACGGAATTATAAGTCTGTATTGTATTGAAAGAATCTTTTTTTAAAGAATGATATTAATTGAAGTTTGCTGCTGACTAAATTCTGAGTCTGGATCTCAAAACCACAAATCTTAACTTAAGACGTTTGTAAAAATGCTAAAGGCTTCTACCAAAAGTTTAAGAATTATTTTGACCCTTGGCGTGTGTCAACAGTCTTCATTGTGAGAGTAGTAGTTTTCATTGTTATATTGACCCTGGGCGTGTACCAGTAGTGTTCATTGTAATATTGACCCTGGGCGTGTACCAGTAGTTTTCTTTGTAATATTGGCCCTGGGCGTGAACCAGTAATTTTCATTGATATATTGGCCCTTGGCGTGTACCAGTAGTTTTCATTGTTATATTGACCCTGGGCGTGTACCAGTAGTTTTCATTGTAATATTGGCCCTGGGCGTGAACACGTAGTTTTCATTGATATATTGGCCCTTGGCGTGTACCAGTAGTTTTCATTGTTATATTGACCCTGGGCGTGTACCAGTAGTTTTCATTGATATATTGACCCTGGGCGTGTACCAGTAGTTTTCATTGATATATTGACCCTTGGATTGAACAAGTAGTTTTAATTGTTATATTGAACCTGTGCATTTTCCATTTGTTTTTTTATTGTTATATCATATTGTTTTAATCGTGAATAACTTGGCTATCATTATAAATATTGTATGTATAACAAATATACAAGTGTTCCAACTGTTGTTGTGACGTTTAAAATCGAAAGCGTTTAACATGCATACGCTGAACAGATCATATCACATTCGTGGTCATTCAATACAAAATATCCTAAACTTGTCACTTTAAAATGGAAAAAATGGCCGAAAGCTAGCTTTGATCAAATTTAAAAATAAATGTGTAATATGTTCCACATTGAATAAACAAGAGTGTATTGTCCTTTTTGTCACATACTCTCCGTAGTTCCGGTTAAATAAAACCATCACATATCGTTCTGTAATTGTGTAACACTTTAGAAAGCATACACATGTTGTTTGCAATAAAGATGAAGTTGTGTAAATTTGTTTATTTACCAATCAAAAAATAAGAGTTAGACGTGATATTACCTTTACTTTCTGTACTTTCTGTATTTAAACTTGTAATGACGTCGCTAACAGGTTTTAAATTATGACGTCATCCAACCGTGTTTGCCATGACTGCAATTACGTATAAAGTATATTGTTTATGTTGTTCTTCTCACTGGGCATCATCTTAGTATTCATTCTACTTATAAATTGATATTTTGTTTTAAATTGTCCGCCTTCTACATTTCTACCGTTGATATAGGGCGGAAAACGGCATTGCTTTGTCGGTTTGTCGTACTCCTATCTACATAGGCGCAGTTGCAGTTTTATTATATTTTTACCGGAAAATACATGCGGAGAAAATATTCTGAAGCTATCATAGTGTCAGTTACAGTTTATTGGCAATATCAGCAAATGCAAGATTCGCCGAAATAAACATCAAATTTCACACAGATTGCCACAAAAACATGGAAAAAACATACCCATACAAACATTTCAACTAAATTTTTGAGCTACACATGATAACGCGCACGTTCACCTATCTATACACGCACATGCATTAATACAATCAAATTATCTATTAGTCGATATTTTAAAACCCATCTGAGATAAGAACAAGTACAAAGTTAACTGCATTTTTGAAATTGAAATGTTTATTAGCTATCAATTAACGTCATGATTGGTAATAAATAATCTTATTCAAACATTCCTCTTCAGTCGGCAACTTGTGATACGGTTTTTATACAAGATACCAGGAGAGTGTAAACATGAATATTGTTTAATGTAGTAGGGTAGTCTACACACCCTTATAAATGTTTTGTATCATTATTAGTTACATTTCTCATATACACATGCTGTAGTCGATGATAAGGTGTTACCCTTAGTCGATGTTAGAGAATGTTGTTGCCGATGATAAATAGTACCAAACACATGGACATGGAGAACGTTATTTTGTCGGTGATAAAGTGTAACCAATGGTCGATGTTTGAGAATATTGGTGTGGATGATAAAGTGTAACCCATGATCGATGTTTGAGAATGTTGGTGTCGATGATTAAGTATTACCATTGGTCAATGTTTGAGAATGCTGGTGTCGATGATTAGGTGTAATCAATGGTCGATGTTTGAGAATGCTGGTGTCAAAGATAAAGTGTAACCAATAGTCAATGTTTGAGAATGCTTGTGTCAATGATAAAGTGTAACCATTGGTCAATGTTTGAGAATGCTGGTGTCGATGATTAGGTGTAATCAATGGTCGATGTTTGAGAATGCTGGTGTCAATGATTAAGAGTAATCAATGGTCGATGTTTGAGAATACTGGTGTCGATGATTATGTGTAACCAATGGTCGACATTTGAAAATGTTGTTGTCGATGGTAAAGTGTAACTAATGGTCAATGTTTGAAAATGTTGGTGTGGATGGTAAAGTGTAACCAATGGTCGATATTTGAAAATGTTGGTGTCAATGACAAAATGTAACCAATGGTCGTTGTTTGAGAATGTTGCTGTCGATGATTAAGTGTAACCAATAGTTGATATTAAAGAATTTTGGTGTCGATGATAAAGTAATATCAAAGGTCGATGTTTCAGGATGTTAGTGTCGATGATTAAGTGTAAACGATGGTCAATGTTTGAGGATGTTAGTGTTTAGATAAAGTGTAATCAATAGTCGATGTTTGGGAACGTTGGTTGCGATGATAATGTGTAACAAATGGTCGATTTTTGGGAACGTTAGGTTTTAGATAAAGTGTAATCAATGTTCGATGTTTAAGAACGTTAGTATCGATGATAAAGTGTAACCAATTGTCGATGTTCGAAAACGTTAGGTTTTAGATAAAGTGTAATCAATGGTCGATGTTTAAGAATGTTGGTGTCTATGATAAAATGTAAACAATGGTCGATATTTGAGAACGTCAGTGTTTAGATAATGTGTAAGCAATGATCGATGTTTGAGAATGTTATTGTCGATGATAAAGTGTAACCAATGGTCGATGTTTGAGAATGTTGGTGTCAATGATAAAGTGTAACTAATAGTGGATGTTTGAGAATGTTGGTGTTTATGATAAAGTGTAACCGATAGTCAATGTTTGAGAATGTCGGTGCCTATGATAAAGTGCATACCCTTGTCCATGTTTAAGAATGTTAGTGTCGATGATTAAGTGTTATTAAGTGTTATCAATGGTCGATATTTGGGAATGTAGGTGTCAATGATAAAGAATAACCAATTGCCGAAGTCTAATAATGTTCCTGTCGATGACAAAGTGAAACATGTTGTCGATGATTAAGTGTAACCAATGTTCGATGTTTGAGAATGCTGGTATCGATGATAAAGTGTATCCAATGGTCGATGTTTGAGAATGTTAGTGTCTATAATAAAGTGTAACCCATGTTCGATGTTTGAGAATGCTGGTATCGATGATAAAGTGTAGCCAATGGTCGATGTTTGAGAATGTTATTGTCTATAATAAAGTGTAACCCATGTTCGATGTTTGAGAATGCTGGTATCGATGATAAAGTGTAGCCAATGGTCGATGTTTGAGAATGATAGTATCTATAATAAAGTGTAACCAATGTTCGATGTTTGAGAATGCTGGTATCGATGATAAAGTGTAGTCAATGGTCGATGTTTGAGATCGTTAGTGTATATGATAAGTGCATCCCATGGTCGAAGTTTGAGAATGTTGGTGTCGGTGATAAAGTGTAACCAATGGTCGATGTATATGGACGATGTTGGTAGAGAGACTATCTGCGTAACATTGCATGTTCATTTTATCCTGAGTCGTCGTTCGAGGTGCCAGAGTTTCATGTTTCTAACTTGATGTGTTCTATAAGAACCTCTACCCTATTTATTTGCATGAACTCTCGACCAATTTCAGATTTAGCCAAACGCACAATTCATTAGTTCATTTTGTCGAATTATGAAAAAGAAATCCTTTTGACCAGCTCTCTAACTTTAATATATTTATCCAATGTTTATAAAACTTGATTGCGATGTTGATTTGAAATTTATCTGATACACTACCAGTTAATAGTATTGACAATCATGCGTATTGGCACTATTTGTAAGAATTTTACTTTTAAAGGGGCCAATTAGAGGACATATTCAGTTCGGGGAATTTTAATTTCATTGAATCAATAGTTTTATTTAGCATTTCTATGCACACGGAGTGTTATGATTGGTCTCTCCTTCATTTGTGGCAATTAA
>NC_069131.1:41749533-41815534 GCF_026914265.1 Mya arenaria
TATTTCACTACTTTTGAGTGTATTTCATTACCTTTACGTGTATTTCACTAATGTAAGTGTAGTTTGCTAATTGTACGTGATTTCACATCTTGAACGTATATTTCACTGCTAGTACGTGTATTTTATTACTTCAAAGTGTATTTCACTTGTTGTACGTGTATTCAACTACCTGTACATGTAATTCACTACCTGTACATGTTTTTCACTACATGTACGTGTATTTCACTACTTGTACGTGTATTCACTACTTGTACGTGTATTCAACTACATGTTCGTGTATTCCACTACCTGTACGTGTATTCCACTACTTGTACGTGTATTTTACTACTTGTACGTGTATTCCACTACTCGTGCGTGTATTCAACTACTTGTACGTGTATTCCACTACTTGTACGTGTATTCCACTACTTGTACGTGTATTCCACTACTTGTACGCATATTCCACTACTTGTATATGTATTCCACTACTTGTACGTATATTCCACTACTTGTATATGTATTCCACTACTTGTACGTATATTCCACTACTTGTACGTATATTCCACTACTTGTATTCGTATATTCCACTACTTG
The DNA here is from genome assembly GCF_026914265.1 of Mya arenaria. Classification (NCBI taxonomy): domain Eukaryota; kingdom Metazoa; phylum Mollusca; class Bivalvia; order Myida; family Myidae; genus Mya; species Mya arenaria. The sequence goes on from NC_069131.1 coordinate 41,750,107, forward strand.
TATATGTATTCCACTATTGTACGTGTATTCCACTACTTGTACGTATTCCACTACTTGTACGTGTATTCCACTACTCGTGCGTGTATTCCACTACTTGTATATGTATTCCACTATTTGTACGTGTATTCCACTATTTGTACGTGTATTCCACTACTTGTACGTGTATTCCACTACTTGTACGTGTATTCCACTACTTGTACGTGTATTCCACTATTCGTGCCTGTATTCCACTACTTGTACGTGTATTCCACTATTCGTGCGTGTATTTCACTACTTGTACGTGTATTCCACTACTTGTACGTGTATTCCACTACTTGTACGTGTAGTCCACTACATGTACGTGTATTCCACTACATGTACGTGTATTCCACTACTTGTACGTGTATTCCACTACTTGTACGTGTATTTCACTACTTGTACGTATATTCCACTACTTGTATGTGTATTCCACTATTTGTACGTGTATTCCACTACTTGTACGTGTATTTCACTACTTGTACGTGTATTCCACTACTTGTACGTGTATTCCACTACATGTACGTGTATTCCACTACATGTACGTGTATTCCTGTACGTTTATTCCACTTCCTGTACAAGTGTTTCACTACCTGTACATTTATTTCACTACTTGTACGTATATTCCACTACTGGTAGAAGTAGATACTTTAAACTTGCTTATTGCCTTTTTATACAAATATATTGCAAAAAATGAAAACATCGTGATAGACTTATTTCTTTTACGTCTTCCTTTCGCTTCTAATGTAGGTAGGTATAACTTTTATAACTTTAGTGCCAAACACACAGTCCTAAATCTGGGCATATCATTATATTGGTTAATTGGTAAGAATTAAAATGTAAACAGGTCAAATCTAACATAATTATAATGGTCTATTTTTTACACAAATAACACATTCTGTATTTAGCATTTTATTCAGTTTTATTTCGGAAATTCCTACAAAAATACACACAAAAACACATTTTTATTCTTTCCGTCTCCAATTCATTTAAACATTAGGTCAAGCTGTTTTTTTTATACAAACAATTCAATTTTTACACACAAAGTTATAAAAAAAAATATATATAAAGTAAATGATCAGAGATTATAACAAAGAAAACAGCTGTTGTATCTAATTAAAATCATACAAAAACACACTTTCTTCTTCCAGACATCAACACAAACTTTGGTTTGGGATTCACAGATTCTAAACCTATCAATACAAGTGTTACTCTTGAAATAAGGACTTTGCTTCCGACCACTCAATATTATGAATCTTTCAAATGGAAGTGCTGCGGAAGAAACGCCAATGCTCCTTCATAATTTCATCATTTAAAAGGGGCATTTTAATGATAATTTAAACTAGTAATGAACATTACAATACTTGTGTATTTTGCTCGTTTGTAAAAAGTTTCATTTGGGTTTTTTACTGAACACTTTAGTTATGATGGAGGTTAACCGCGTTGCATAATGTTCGCAATAACGATCCCATGGCTGACACAAAAGCCTGGATTTATTTCTTGAAAACACAACAGCCTACAAAGCCCATTTACCAAGAGTATTTTTTGCTATAACATTATACAAAATCTGAACAGAATTCTGGTTTTTAATATTCTCAATTTTTTTATACATTCATTGTCATTGAGCATGATATTCATATTGCAACATATTCTTATGAATGTTCCAGTTGTCTACTTCATGTTTTATTTACAATATGGGCGCTTGGCGATTGGATCTTTTCCATTTTCATGAAGATCTCATAAATGGGACACCCAGGTTTGTTTTTAGTTTTCGAAGAGCTATCAATAACACTACCAATGTCCCAGAATCACAACACACGTTTATTCCGTTAAATAATTTGCTTGCCTAAAAGGATATAACTACGGAGTTTCCAAACGTTTTCTAGCTACTACCACTCTGTTATGGGAGTTCCACAGGTAAAATTGAATTGAAGATATACAAGTAGCATTCAGTAGGTTTGGTTCGCATGTTAAAGTGTTGCGACTGTAGTACAGCCGAGGGTCGTTACATTCAACAATGTCCTGTTTGAGCAATCAATGAGATGGTTGGTTCCGTAAGTTGGTCCAATAAGTCCCTCCGCAGCTGGACTGGTATGTTCAACAGAATGGTCAGGCGCTTCAGATGAGACTTCTGTAACAAAGAATATAAAACTGGAAACTCATAAAAGAAGCAATGTACTTGGAATACTCTCAATGAACATTGGAAACACGCCACGGAGCGGACGCCAATGCTCGTCTTTATTTTTGAAGTCGAAAAGGGAGCATACCTCAGTATTTTTTAGGCCAGTAAATATTACTGTATTCAAATTAGAGTTATGCCCCTTAGTAAGAATGATGACATTGTCTCTACCTATGTGTATACAAAGGGTGAAAATGCTCTAGCGGTAAAGGTGATGACATTGTCTCTACCTATGTATATACAAAGGGTGAAAATGCTCTAGCGATAAAGGTGTCCGTATCTCACCAAAGATGGCCAAGCGAGTGTGGGTTCGATACCCACCAGGGTCCTTGACTCCTTTCCCATAGCGTGAACTTATGAGCTAGTATCTTTTCGTCAAAAATGAGCCAGATAAATACGTATAAACCAATGTGTGTACCCAGATTCATTTGAATAATTTGAATTATGAGATAACGTTTTGGGACGACAACGCCAGGCCTGACTTGACCATTTGAAACTACTTAGTTCAAAGTTGAACAAATGACTTTCATTATGTACAACTTTATGCCCCTTGCTGAACATGTGTTTTATTTTTATCTGCTAAAAAGTATACAGAGATTCTATGAATGTTCTTTACAGTTTTTAGTTAATAAGGCCAAAGCATACTTTTGGTTAGCAATTGCCAACAAAGGATATAACAATATCATTACTTTCCTTTGCAAAACAGATTTGACGCACGCATTTGACAAGAATGTATTTAACACTTGTACACTAAAAGGATATCATCTTCTTTATTAAAAACTGAATGCCGCAAACACGTAAAGTTTTTGAAAAAAGTATATGCTTTTTCCTCACCTTATTTATCCTCAAGAGCATATGGATAAAGATCAGCGGTACTGCTGCTGGCTTGGTCAGTATCAACATGAACTGGAAGAGACGTTGATCAGGGATGTTTCCTAAAGTTGGTGAGTGACAGCTCGCTGAAGAAATAAAACACATCACAATTACTAAATGAAAAAGTCAGTAAGTGTTATCATATATAGTACTAAATGCACAGTTAAACAAACTTCAACACAAGAAATACAATGACAATTGATCTGTTTAAATATTATATAAGCACTACTAGAAATATTCAATTACAATAGATGTAAAAGAAAAAACGATCGTTCACTCCCAGTTTTGTACACAGTATTTAAGGGAAGGTTTTCCTTGTTATGCTGGTGTCTCATTGTTGCATTTACATCCCGAGTGTCTGAGCTGAAGCTACCATAGGCTTTGACTAAGGCCGATCAGATTTATCAGTCACCTTGACGATACTGTCCTTGTGTGACCTTTAAACTATGAATAATAATAATAATAATAATAATAATAATAATAATAATAATAATAAAATAATAATAATAATAATAATAATAATAAAAATAAAATAATAATAATAATAATAATAATAATAATAATAATAATAAAATAATAATAATAATAATAATAATAATAATAATAATAATAATAATGATAAACAAAACACAAGTGACATAATTTAAGTTATCTATTAATTTGATTTACATCGCCAGAGCAGCATACCTATAATGTTGATCATCTTTGTCCAGGATAGGATCCGGAAGTCCCTGTAATGATAATTCCTGACCTCGTGGTCCGCTTTGGTAAGTAGCAACTGGTATCTCTACATTTTCGTATGTGAAACGTGTACTGAATTTTCCTGCAGTGGTTCGCATTCCACTGCCTGATGTCTGCCACTTTGTTGATTTCACTTCACCAAGACTGAAAGCTAGATCTTTGTCTATAAAACATGATTGCAGACGACAACATTGTTTAAGCAAGCTGTGAATCATTCGTAATAAGTTATTTTTCTTACAATTACATAAATACCCATTGAACTATTAATCTAAAAGGAAAATGTTTATATTGCAGTCAGAGATTTTTCAAACATTATAAAAAATATTAGAAACTTTTCGGTATTTGTTTTGTCTTCTTTACAAATAAAAACACGAATATATGGGTTTGTGTGAACATTTTTTGCGCAACATATTTATCATATAAAACAGGATGATTGATTATTTTTATCATGAATTACATATATTTTATTTATGTACAGACCAGCCTAATTTCTTCGTGGTTTTAGTTGTTCATTTAATAGATGGCTTGTGGTTTACAAATGTATATACGAGTACCTAATGCCAAGGCGACACCAGAGTGCTGAGAGTCCGGTACCAGAGATGTCTAGTGGTCTTCTGGCACAAGCGACACCAGAGTGCTGAGAGTCAGGTACCAGAGATGTCTAGTGGTCTTCTGGCGCATTGCGACACAAGAGTGCTGAGAGTCAGGAACCAGAGATGTCTGGTGGTCTTCTGGCGCAAGGAGACACCAGAGTGCTGAGAGTCAGGTACCAAAGATGTCTGGTGGTCTTTTGGCACAAGGCTACACCAGAGTGCTGAGAGTCAGGTACCAGAGATGTCTGGTGGTCTTCTGGTGCATTGCGACACCAGAGTGCTGAGAGTCAGGTACCAGAGATGTCTGGTGGTCTTCTGGCGCAAGGAGACAACAGAGTGCTGAGAGTCAGGTACCAGAGATGTCTGGTGGTCTTCTGGCGCAACTTCATGCGCATTTGCAAAACATCAGCCATTTTCCATAGAAAACAACATCGGAAGTAGTTTCAGTGTTAAATGTGTATTGTTTACTACTATGTTCAAGTTCAATTGCCATTGAAGTGTATTAGTGCATAACTTATTAAGGTTCCTAGAGGAAAGCCATTGGTTAAACTGCTACATTTTAATTACTACGCGATCAACTTGTAGCGTACTTAAATGTAAACATTCTGACAATGTCAACCGCCAATATATATCAGAGGTAGTTTTCGATGGAAAATGGCCGAGGTGTTCAGATGGATAAAGAAAAAGATCACTACAAATACCTCATGTGTTCAAAAAAGACACAAATAAACAACTATATGACTCATGCTCATGTCCATTTCGCTGTAAAGTAAAGAGATATTTACTGAGTATGTAATGGTTAAAAATTGTTAGTACGTAATTACAAACATAAGAACGTATACAATGTTTTAGTGGTCAACATACTATTTTGTAAACTACCCACTTTCTTGACCAGTCAATATTCATTTTTACCGCCTTATCTGATAAAAGTCAAACTGCTTATGTATTGAAATAAATGTCAGAAACATCAGAACACTTGAGAAGTATTTCCTTTTCAAAGGACAAAACAAAATGTTGACCACTCATTAAATAGATGTTTGGTTTAGAAATTCCAAGTGACTGTGATCACATTGTGACCACTTTTAACCGACGAAAATCAACCCGTTTGTTAAAGTTCCTTCTTTTATCATAACAGATGAAACATATGCTTCATCTTCAAATTTACATTCTACTAAATTGCAAATCAAATCATGATGAAATGCAAGCACAATACATGAACAAAATAGATTCCTTGACAATAAGTACACTCTGAAGTGTGTTTACATATGAAATGACGTCTTAATAGATGACCATCTGATCAACATTATTAAACATAGGTTCGTAATGAAAATTACAATATTATTGACAATATCTACCATCTACATGAGATCCAACAGTTAATGTGAATACATGCATAATTTAAAGTTCATGGCAAACAAAATATACAGAGAATTACACCAAAGAGATAGCATATAGAAAACTATATAGCAAATTCTAGTGGACATATAATTGTCGATTCTAAACAAAATACATGTAAATATACATTGTTATGTCAATAGTTTCGTTTTCAAACACATTCATCCCTTCTTTAGAATTCATTGTTTAAAATGGTGACAAAACTAGTTTCAGCCATATTTGCGTGGACGGTATCTATGCGAATTGTTGAATGTTCGTTTTTTGGAGCGACATGAAGGTTATTCATCAATCATAAGGCTGCATAGATGTGTGTGTGTGTGTGTGTGTGTGTGTGTGTGTGCGTGCGTGCGTGCGTGCGTGCGTGCGTGCGTGTGTGAACTTAGGTAAGCTATCTGTCATTATGCTGCACAGATGTGTAAGTGCATTAAGGTAAGTCATCCGTCATTATGCTGCAAAGATGTGTGAGTGAAGTAAGGTAAGCCATCCTTCATTATGCTGCAAAGATGTGTGAGTGAAGTAAGGTACGCCATCCTTCATTATGCTGCACAGACGTGTTAGTGCATTAAAGTAAGCCATCCGTCATGATGCTGCAAAGGGGTGTGAGTCAATTAAGGTAAGCCATCAGTCATTATGCTGCAAAGAAGTGTAAATGTATTAAGGTATGCTATCTAATATTCGATTGCTAAGCCGTGTTAGTGCATTAAGGTAAGTAAACCATCATCGAGCTGCAAAGATGTGTTATTGCATTAAGGTAAGCCATCCTTTATTATGACGAAAAGGCGTGTAAGTGCATAAGGGTAAGTCACTAGGTAAGCCATCCATCTTTAGGCTACAAAGACTTGTTAGTGCATTAAGGTAAGCCACCCATCATTAGGATGCTAAGACGTGTTAGTGCATTAAGCTAAGCCACCCATAATAAGGATGCAACGACTAGTTAGTGCATTAAGGTAAGTCACCCATTATAAGGATGCAAAGATGTGTTAGTGCATTAAGGTTAGCCACCCATCATTAGGATGCAAAGATATGTTAGTGAATTAAGGTAAGCCATCCATCATCAAGCTGCAAAGATGTGTTGGTGCATTAAGGTAAGCCATCAATCATCAAGCTGCAAAGATGTTTTAGTGCATTAAGGTAAGCCATCCATCATCAAGCTGCAAAGATGTGTTAGTGCATTAAGGTAAGCCACCCATAATAAGGATGCAACTATGTGTTGGTGCATTAAGTTAAGCCATCCATCATAAGGACACAAAGATGTTTTAGTAAATTAAGGCAAACCATCTATCATAAGGACGCGTAGATGTGTTAGTACATTAAGGAAAGCCATCCATAATAAGGATGCAAAAAAGTGTGAGTCCATTTAGGTAAGCCATCCACCATTAGGGTGCAAAGATTTGTTTATGCATTTCGGACATAATAAGAATGCAAAGACGTGTTAGTGCATTAAGGTAAGTCACTCATCATTAGGATGCAAATATGTGTTAGTGCATTAAGGTAAGTCACTCATCATTAGGATGCAAATATGTGTTGGTGCATTAAGGTAAGCCATCCATCGTAAGGATGCAAATATGTGTTAGTGTATTGAGGTAAGCCATCTATCGTAAGGATACAAACATGTAATGGTGCATTAAGGTAAGCCACCCATTATTAGGATGCAAATATGTGTTGGTGCATTAACGTAAGCCATTGATCATTTTGCTAAGATGTGTTAGTGCATTCAGGTTAACCGTCCATCATTTGGATCAAGGGCGTGTTTGTGCATTTTAGATAGTAAAATCAAGATTATTTCTATGTCGAATTCATATTTGACTAGCCGTTATATAATTTTGCATGAATTACGTTTTTCAAATACATCAAAATTGCACTAGCTTTTTGTGAATACTTTTAAAAAAAATTTTTTTTAAACATTTAGCAAATTTAAAATGAAACCATTAGCAATGAATTTATGATGGATGGTTTACCTTAAGAGCATATACACGCATTATTATATCAAAGCTACCTCTATCAATGCGTTTACTATACATTTGCCAATTATTTTAATATTTACTTAAAACAGACCACTCTCATCCTTAATAAGCATTAATTAAACATGTATGTTATCAGATTGCAAAACTGTGAATGAATATTTCTATAACAATAAAAGTTAATGAGTATTGGTGTAACTATAAATGTTAATGAATATTGGTGTAACTATAAATATTAATGCATATTGGTGTAACCATAAATGTTAAGAAATATTGCCATAACTATAAATGTTAATGACTATTGCTATAACTATCAATGTTAATGAATATTGTTATAACTTTTAGTTTGATTTTCACTGGTGTTGTAAACACTGGCTCGATTTTTCAGAATTTTGTCGAAGTAATCAATGTGATTAACGACATCGATAATAACGTTTAAAAATTAACTATTTCATTATGTGCTCGCGTATTTATATGAAATATATAACATACAGCTGCTTGGGCGGTCTTAAATCTTTTTTAAGATATACAGCAGACATCGATTAAATCCATTAGATTTTCAAAGCAACAACGATCTGAACGTAAGCGATTACGTTAACAACGTTGTTAACTTGAACAATGTTCCGAACAATCGGCCAAGTATTCGAATTATCCTTACATTTACACAGTTAGTATTACTTTCATAAACCCGAGTAGTTATATACAATATTACGAGCATTTTATGTTTATCTAAAGTATCCCACTTGATCCAACAATCTATTTGCACAAAATATGTCTTTTGATATAATACACCTGTAAGCAAAGCTGTTCCTAGGACTGTGATTCACGGGGTAAAACAATGTTTAATTAAATAATAAATCAAAATATTTACAAGATATGAAAAACATATTTAAAGTTGCACTCTCACAGATTGAACGTTCTGACAACTTTTTTTGTCTTGGAACAAGCCAATTTTTGCGAAAATCCATGGAAACCAGTTGTATAAGACTGCTGACAAAATATTAGATCTCAGATTTAGGTTAAGGTTTTATGCATTTTACTTTAACCGTTAGTAAGGTTAAAGCCATTAAACATTAATTTTCGAACGGAAATATGCAAATCTGCGATCCGATCATTTGTCAGCAATCTTTTATCATTGGTTTGCAGATATTTACGTAAAAAATTGCTCTTTCCAAGACAAAAATTAAAAAAGTTGTAAAAATGGTTAATCTGTGAGTGTGCAGCTTTAAGAAGTAAAAAAGAAAAGTAAATTCATTTTTTTTAAATGTTTAAGATATATTGGATAACTTGCACAAATCTTAGCTATTCAACTGATGTAACCGTGGGGTATATTAATAAAAATATATTGTTCATGAAAATGACATTTATACTGATAACGTCCAGATTACTTACCCTTAGCATTTTTCAAATAACTTAATTTCACGTTTATCTTTTACGATAATGTACATGTGGTACGGCGAACATTGTCCATTCTTTGCTTTCGTAGTTTCTTTGTAAAGTGTTCACCATTTGCAAATGTCACCTCCATAGGCGGTGTCTTCTTCCGCATCTGATTATTGATAGATACACAGAACACCTCCAGCTGGGCCGGGGCGATGGTCACATGCAGGAGACGAAGGTTCACAAAATAGATCTCAGCGAGGTCCGTGCAGGAGGACAGGTCCAGGTGGAAGTCGTCAGGAAATGTTAATGTGCCCAACCACAGTTCTTGTAGTTTTTCACACTGCCGTATATTAAGGGTTTCATTTAAAGTAACGTTGTACAGACTGAGCTTTCGTAATTTCTCTGTAAACTGTTCCCCTTGTGCGAATGTCACCTCCATTGGGGGTGTCTTCTCCAGCATGTCATCCTTGATGTAGACCCAGAACACCTCCACCTGGGCCGGGGCTATGGTCACATGGTGGAGACGGAGATTTCGTAGTGTTACTGCAGTCAGGTCCGTGAATGAGGAAAGGTCCAGGTGGAAGTCGTCAGGAAATGTTAATGTGCCCAACCGCAGTTTTTGTAGTTTATCACACTGCCGTATATTAAGGGTTTCATTTAAAGTAACGTTGTACAGACTGAGCTTTCGTAATTTCTCTGTAAACTGTTCCCCGCGTGCGAATGTCACCTCCATTGGGGGTGTCTTCTCCAGCATGTCAGCCTTGATGTAGACCCAGAACTTCTCCACCTGGGCCGGGGCTATGGTCACATGGTGGAGACGGAGATTCTGTAGTGTTACTTCAGTCAGGTCCGTGCAGGAGGACAGGTCCAGGTGGAAGTCGTCAGGAAATGTTAATGTGGCCAGCTGCAGTTTTTGTAGTTTATCACACTGCCGTATATTAAGGGTTTCATTAAAAGTAACGTTAATCAGACTGAGCTCTCGTAATTTGTCTGTAAACTGTTCCCCTTGTGCGAATGTCACCTCCATTTAGGGTGTCTTCTCCAGCATGTCATCCTTGATGTAGACCCAGAACATCTCCAGCCGGGCCGGGGCGATGGTCACATGGTGGAGACGGAGATTTCGTAGTGTTACTGCAGTCAGGTCCGTGAATGAGGACAGGTCCAGGTGGAAGTCGTCAGGAAATGTTAATGTGGCCAGCTGCAGTTTTTGTAGTTTATCACACTGCCGTATATTAAGGGTTTCATTAAAAGTAACGTTGTACAGACTGAGCTTTCGTAATTTCTCTGTAAACTGTTCCCCTTGTGCGAATGTCACCTCCATTGGGGGTGTCTTCTCCAGCATGTCAGCCTTGATGTAGACCCAGAACTCCTCCACCTGGGCCGGGGCTATGGTCACATGGTGGAGACGGAGATTCTGTAGTGTTACTTCAGTCAGGTCCGTGAATGAGGAAAGGTCCAGGTGGAAGTCGTCAGGAAATGTTAATGTGTCCAGCTGCAGTTCTTGTAGTTTATCACACTGCCGTAGATTAAGGGTTTCATTTAAAGTAACGTTTATCAGACTGAGCTTTCGTAATTTGTCTGTAAACTGTTCCCCGTGTGCGAATGTCACCTCCATTGGGGGTGTCTTCTCCAGCATGTCATCCATGATGGCGACCCAGAACATCTCCAGCCGGGCCGGGGCGATGGTCACATGGTGGAGACGGAGATTTCGTAGTGGTACTATAGTCAGGTCCGTGAATGAGGAAAGGTCCAGGTGGAAGTCGTCAGGAAATGTTAATGTGACCAGCTGCAGTTCTTGTAGTTTATCACACTGCCGTATAATAAGGGTTTCATTAAAAGTAACGTTGACCAGACTGAGCTTTCGTAATTTCTCTGTAAACTGTTCCCCGCGTGCGAATGTCACCTCCATTGGGGGTGTCTTCTCCAGCATGTCATCCTTGATGTAGACCCAGAACTTCTCCACCTGGGCCGGGGCTATGGTCACATGGTGGAGACGGAGATTCTGTAGTGTTACTTCAGTCAGGTCCGTGAATGAGGAAAGGTCCAGGTGGAAGTCGTCAGGAAATGTTAATGTGGCCAGCTGCAGTTTTTGTAGTTTATCACACTGCCGTATATTAAGGGTTTCATTAAAAGTAACGTTGTCCAGACTGAGCTTTCGTAATTTCTCTGTAAACTGTTCCCCGCGTGCGAATGTCACCTCCATGGGACGTGTCTTCTCTACCATGTCATCATTGATGGTGACCCAAAACACCTCCAGCTGGGCCGGGGCGATAGTCAGATGATCGAGATAAACGTTATTCAGAACCAAAATTTTAAGATTCTCACATAATGCCAGGTGTAAATTATCATTTTCTATGTACAAATTGAAAAGACATAGGACTGATAATTTGTTTAAAGAACATGTTGGAATAGTTTGTGGATAAGTATCATTCTCATTTTCACTGGATATACATAGTGTGCTTAATTGTTCCATGCCTGTCATGCTGATATTAACAGGGTATTCTTCGGAACATTGAATAGCGCACGACTTCAATCCTTTACGGCTGTGTTGCAAGAGTGGATGTTTTGCCGCAAAGTGTTTCCTATTTAGCCATGCATGTCTTAACGTTAGTTGCGGATTTGACTGACCATTATTTACACATTCGTTGTACGAAAGTAGCACGGCGTCTTGGTACTCGATGATCTCATTTTTATAAAATGTATATCCTCTGTAAAACTCCCGCTTCGTATCCCCGAACATTTCCGAACATCGCCGGCCATGCTCGTAATTCATCACGCACAGGAAGGACATTAAGTCCGGTGAAAACGCAGTATTGAAGTTGTTCTCAAACGCAAGCCAATCTTCACTCTTGAAATCCAGTGACGAAATATATAATGCTGCTAACATTTCCTGATAGGTTTTGTGTAGAAATCGGTACACTTTGCTTTCAATACTGCACTTGTGTGACCTATCGGCTGAGATCAGTCCTGAATGTAAAAGAAATTGTTCATCTTGTAACGAATTCATGGTTGCCTCGTTAAAATCGTTCTTCGAGTTAATTAACATCTCAAAAGCAATCTTTCCTGTTTCATAAATCAAAGAAGATTTTGCTTTACACAGCTTCCGTCCCTCAAAACAAGTAGGAAGAGGCCTTTGTGTGGGAGGTGGTTTTTGTGGACGTTCTGAGTTGTCATTGCTTTTGTTGTTTACTAAGCTGAACATCATTTCCAATATATCTGCATAGATGTGTGATCTTGTTGGCCCAAGCGTTACACTAGTTTTTTTATTTTCTGGTGTTTCGTCGTCCATACGTCGATCTTGCCAGACGCAGTAAAGTTGGAGTCCCACGAGCGTGTTGGAGGAAAGTGATTGCAGTTTCAGTGTTTGTAAAGTGGCAAAGAAGTCTTTAACTTCAAAAGTTGTCCCGTACAAAATGTTTAAAATTTGATTCACGTGTTTAAACAGCTGTTTTTGTGAAATTTGGCTGAGATCGTCAATACTAACATGCATGTACTTCGGCAGTGCCATATCTGCGAGTTTCCATGGGCGGCATGTTATAATTATGCTGTACTTCCGGTTTGCCATTGGTGAGTTCAACGTTGACAAAGAAGTCTCGTCCATTCCATCTAAGATGACCAAACAACGTTCGTCTATGAATACCCTTTCCAGTTTTTCTCGGTCTTGCCTCTGGTATCCAATCTCATTTTCTAAGTGAGCGAGGATGATATCATCAATGGAATGGGAACAGTTTGGCGGAAAATCCCTCATTGGAATGTAGAGGAGATAGGGTATGTCTTCTAAAGATGTAAAGGGAATGTCAAACCTCTCTTTAAATTTGCTGATTGTAACCGTTTGGTCGTCATGTAATGCGCACCACAAAACAGCTACAGACTTACAAAATGATGTTTTACCAACACCAGCATTCGCGGTTATGATTGTGATTTTGTTCGTTTTATCATTAGGTGTCAGTAGCTGTTCAAGTGATGTAATACGAGATTTCTGGTTTTCTGTTGCCCGGTTCTTGGTATCAATCTTTATTTTTTGCAATACTTCAAAAAGCCTTGGAGGCATGTAAAAATCCTCCAAGCGGGAGTCACCATGACGAAAGAACGGCCCCAGCGAAAGGGTAGAATTGGTTGTTAAATGGTGTTGAAGTAGAGTTGTTTTGAGGTCTGAAACATGTTATATTTGGTCATATTCTACATTTGATATTGAACGAATATTAAAGTGACACTGTGAGGCGTAAAGATAGCACGCGATCACAAATGAGAACGACAACGGTGAAATTGACATTACAAAACACATGTTGAACACATAACTTGTACTTGTTTATTCATTTGTGTGTTTGTTGTGATTTTAAATTGTATATGTCTTCACGATCAATAGTGAGGTTGCGAAACACTACTTGTACGGCTACTTGTACACGTAATCAAGAAATGTGTACATGTTGTGAACTTCTTCATCGAGGAATGTTTACATGTTGCGACCTACGTCATCCAGGAATGTGTACTTTTTGCCCACATGTCACCCAGGAAGGTGTACTTTTTGCGCACCGAGTCACCCAGAAATGTGTATTTTAGAATTTCATTAACGATAGCACGAGCAGCGTGATTTATGTAAAAACAGCAAGCCAACTAGAACAATTTTAAGATAAATTAAGTAAGGGAAATGTAAACACAACTGCAACCACAGTACGCGTACAATTTATGTTTCGCTACCTCATATAAAGAAACCCCACAATAAGTGTCATATCAACCTCTGACTTGGGAAACCAAAGAAGTCTATTTTAAGACGCGCGTGTTATGTGGCAGAATCATGTCAACTGGTCAAAACCGTGCCGTATGATGTACCATGATGTGTATATGAGATTTTAACATAGACAAGTCACGTGAGGTATAATTAACCAAATTGTTTTTTATGTTTAACTATCCTGAAAAAACGGACCCCGAAAGAAACAAATACCAAATTAGTGATATTCGATGTATAACATAGACACTAGAGCCTCAATTCTGCACAATCTTCATTTTTTAGATAGACTTCCACAGTATTGAGTTCAAATAAAACTTTTAGTGGGTTGATCATAGGAATCACACTGAATGCATCATTTCAGATATCAAATACCAATAATACAAGTACAGCGTATGAGAATTTTGTTTACACTTGTGTTTTGTCATCGAAATTAAAGTAAACGGGAAATATTTCGGTAAGATCCATGATCATATAAATTGTGCTGTTTTTCGACCGGGAAGACTAAAACCTATCCGCTCGCGGACGCTAAACATAGAAATGAATTGGTATGGCCTAATTATCCAAAAGCGTTTTCTGGAGGTTTGTAAAACAGGTTTTGAATTTTCAAATGAGAAATAAAATGAGAAAGGTACACACGATAAGGGTGTTATAGTAAGCATTTTATTTTTTAAAGTGACACTCTTAAATCAATACATACACATGTTTAACAAACACCAATTTTGACTGATTGACCTTGTTCTTCTTACTAAATAATGCATTTATGGAAAATATAAATTACTGATAACAAGATTGTAACTGTGTATTCAATAGCAGAAAGCGCAAAAATAATAAATGATTGGTGAATGCTAAAAGATTTACTGTGATCTACTATAGTCTCATAAGATAGAAATACTGTGTTGTATGCTCATTTCTTTCAAATTAAACTCGGTATTCGTCATAAGAACTATTATTTTCGACATCTATTCATCATTGTGGGAATATTAAAACAATATAATTAATTGTGGTAAATCTTTTTGGGAGTAAGATTGCATCTTTAAATGAATGCAACAATTATAACTATTTAACTTTCGAGAGGCTTATTGGTTTTTGATTGCCCTTTTTATTAAGCAAAGGCTGAACAATCTAAATAATCATTATTCAGTTTTGACAATAATACTTGCCATTGTAATTTTGTTATTGTATACTGTTGGATTACAAGTGTTTTCGCCGCTTAAAGGGATACAAAGTGTGAAGATATACTCTATATTCAGTTAAAATTGTGTAGTAATTACTAACCGGGATTTCAATATATTAACAATGAAAGTAGACACGCAAATGTTGATATGGTTACAATTGACAGTGATAAAGTAAAAGAATCAAATTTGTCGTTTAAATACCGGATTGCATCGTTCCAAAAGTGTTAACATTTTACCTACCCGTTTGAAGGCTTCATCCACCTGCTGCTGCTGCTGTAAAATCTCGGCCTTCTGGGCGTCATAGTCTCGCTTGTGGGCTTCTACGTCCTCACCAATGCGATCAACAAGTTCTTCCATGTATGTAGCCACCACATGTGTTTTGTTCTCCAACACTTGGTGAAGTTTCGTGGTCTCTTCGATGTGTCTCTCTATGTCAATGACTAATTCACTTGATTCTTGTGTTCTAATAGGTCCTTGTATATTTTCTATTGGTCTATCCATCTGATGCGACCGCACATTATCACATATTTCTGCTCGATGCGTCCTATGATCAGTTTTTCGTCTTGTCTTTCTCAAATAATTCCCCATGATTGTTATTTTGTATTACCTATATGAACGGTATATTTGTTGTATTAAGCGCGTTTTAACCAACTAATTTTCATCAACGATTGACATCTTTCTTAGAATTTAAGTCGTAAAATTTAAAGTTTATTTTTTTAAATATGAGATTCGCATTTTCTGTAAATTTAAATCATAATATTGAATGTCTATAGTGACTTCAAAATGTGATGGATGTTAGGCGAAGGTCTACGTCGACGTTTCAGCATCATCTGAAGTTGTAAAATCAAACAAAAATGTAAATATCGTGTATATTGTTCATAATATAAGTATGATCATAATGACTTTAAAATATGCGCTTTCTTCATATATTATTACATTAAAGCTGCTTATTTCGAACCACGGCTTAATGTAAAAACAAACATTTTTGATGGTACCTGTGTGCGTGACCCCAACCCTCGAACATCCCTCAACCCTTCAATATCCCTGTTGCATGAGTAGTCTTCCCCACATGTTAGCACCCCGTCCCTCTGATACATCTAAATAAATGTTGCACAACTGAAATCAACATTGTAGGTGACAATATCCCGTCCGTGAAAGTTGTGCGATATTTGGGCGCTTACCTTGACCAGTTTCTAAATTTTAAAGAACATATTCGAATTAAGTGTAAAAGTGCTATGTTTAACTATCTGAGGATTAAAAGTATCCGTAAATATCTGACCGTAGACGCTACCAAAATTCTTGTTTTGTCGCTTGTCATCTCCCATCTCGATTATTGTAATGCATTACTTTACGGAATAGCCGATTGTGATTTATATAAATTGCAGCGTATACAAAATATGTGTGCGAAACTTGTTCTTCAGCGTGGAAAATATGACAGTGCTAAAGACGTGTTATTCGAGCTCAATTGGCTGCCAGTTAAAGCACGAATTCAATTTAAGATACTGTGTTTAATGTTTAATTGTTCAACCGGAAATGCCCCATCATATCTCACGGAACTATTGACCGTAAAAATGCATCGACGTGCCGGTTTGAGATCCTCTGCTACGTCAGAACTTATTTACGATGTCCCATTTAATAGGCGAAAATCATTCTCTGACCGGGGTTTCGCTACAGCAGGCCCAGTTCTTTGGAATAAACTGCCTGTACACGTCAAGAACTCGTCTTCCATAGAACAGTTCAAAAAGAATCTTAAAACTCACTTCTTTAGAGATTTTTATGCATTTTTCAAGTCATTGTTCATACTGTGGTTTTAATAGAAGATAGACTGATTGGACTTATCCGTGTTTCTGTTATTTGTGTTCTGTGATATTTATATGAATTATTAGAATCCTGATTTATATTTTATTGTAATATATTGTAATTTAAAGTGTTTAAAGTCTTAAGTTGAGTGTACTTTTATCATCTTAATCAAGCTCATGTATAATTTATTTTTATTTTTTATTTTTATTAATATAATTCAGCTGATTCGAGCCTCTGTTATTCGTGGCATCGATGTATAAATTTATTTTAGTCACAACGATCCATTTTTTAAAGCAGGTTATTTAAATTTTTAGAAGTAGTATGTATCGTGAATTGTTAATATTTTAATAATTCTCTTATTGTTTTATAGTTTTGCTACCTACGTTTGACATGTTTTATATGGTATATGTCTCAGTGTTTGATTTTGTTCTATAATTTGTGATTCTTATATTTGGTATTGTGTGTACAACGCCATTGAATATTTATATAGAAATAGGCGTTTAATGAAATAAATCAGTTTCAGTTTTTCAGTTTTTTATATATGAGTGCCCCAAACCCCAACACATGCCGAGCCCCATATTCATCTGATACATCAAACGTAACATGTGTAGGTGATCCCACACCCGCACAACTCCTCCAAGTTCTCACGATACATTTTTTAATAGGACACTCACTCCCAAACACTTCCCTTTTCCCCTAAAACATGTATAATAGCCGCCACGCCTGCATATTTTGTCCGCATACTCCGCATTCATCTGATTCATGTACCCCTACCGGGCATACTAACAAAACTCCATCGCCCAGATACATGTGTGCCCTTTCTATCCCCAACTGATACATATGTGAGTACCTTCGACTTCTGTACACTCCTCCAACCCCTTCCCGGCC
Organism: Mya arenaria; assembly: GCF_026914265.1. Taxonomy (NCBI): domain Eukaryota; kingdom Metazoa; phylum Mollusca; class Bivalvia; order Myida; family Myidae; genus Mya; species Mya arenaria. Next base: position 41,767,839 of record NC_069131.1, read on the forward strand.
ATTCCCACCAACAAACAATCCCTACTGATGCATGTGACCCTCTTGGGCATCCCCACCAAAAACAAGATCCCCACTGATGCATGTTCCCCTCCCGGGCATACCAACAAACTCCACCGCCCTGATACATTTGTGCGCGTTCCATCCCCGACTGATACATATGTGAGTACATCCGACTTCTGTACACTCCCTCTCGGGCATCCCCACCAAAAACCACATATTCACTGATGCATGTTCCCCTCCCGGGCATACCAATAAACTCCACCGCCCTGATACATTTGTGCGAGCTCCAACCCCACTGATACATGTGTGAGTACCCCCATGTCCACACACTCCCCCATATCCCTGATACACGTGTAAGTGTTCCCTATACCCTCGTATCACCCTTCAATCCCCCGCATGCACGCACGCACGCACGCACAAACAAACAAGCTGATACATATGTAAAGCTCCCAACACACATGATGAAACATGTGAAAGCCTCCCTCCCCTGCACTGTTTCTGGTTCATGTTAGTGGCCCCTCCCCCTGTTGATGCATGTGAGACCCTCCCCCTTTGCACCTATGCTGATACATGTGTGATTGCCCCTTGCAACTATTCTGATACATGTGTGAGTTACCCCCTCCCCTACACCTATGGTAACACATGTTGGAGTGACCTGCCCCTGCACCTATGCATGTTTGAGTGCCGCCACCCCCTGCTGATATGTTGATACATATGTGAGTGCCCCGCTTCCCTGCACATATGCTAATACATGTGTGAGTGCCTTCCCCCTGCACCTATGCTAATACATGTGTGAGTACCTTCCCCCTGCACCTATGCTAATACATGTGTGAGTGCCTTCCCCCTGCACCTATGCTAATACATGTGTGAGTGCCTTCCCCCTGCACTTATGCTGATACATGTGTGAGTGCCTTCCCCCTGCACTTATGCTAATACATGTGTGAGTGCCTTCCCCCTGCACTTATGCTGATACATGTGTGAGTGCCTTCCCCCTGCACCTATGCTAATACATGTGTGAGTGCCTTCCCCCTGCACCTATGCTAATACATGTGTGAGTGCCTTCCCCCTGCACTTATGCTGATACATGTGTGAGTGCCTTCCCCCTGCACTTATGCTGATACATGTGTTTAATGTGTTTAGTTAGTGTAATCAACATATGGCTTAAAAATAGTTTCGAAAAAATAAAAAATTTAAATGTAAATGTGTAGTCTTTCCTTTAAGATAAGTGCACTCTTGCGAACTACCTGTAACCTTCTTAAATCACAAACAATATAGTTTCTACATGCGATTTTTAAAAGAGCCCGGGAAATATCACGACAGAGGCAGACGAACTGACGGTGCTATTAAAACAGACATTACAGCATGCAATACAGGCCCTACATATTTCAACCAAAATATGTGAAATATCGCATAGAAGCATAATTATGTGTTGATAAAGATAATGAACTCTTACAAACTTTTAAAATGCGATGAAAATTTCGAAAACGGAAACAATCTGACCATCTTTGAGCATTACTGTGATATGGTTCGAAACAAAGACGATTTGACCTAGTGACCTAATGGTCGATCACATGTGACAAAGTTTAAAATGTGTCTAATAACCTTACCAATTCCTACCAATATATGGTTCATATTATTAGGTTCCAGACAAACAATGTAACATTTGACCTAGTGACATTATTTTTATCAAATGGGATCCAGTTTAAAATTTGTCCAAGAGTTCAACATCCTGAATATGTTTCGTAAAGTTTGAAACGAATATATTGCCTCGGTTTGATCCCAAGATTTCTCTTACATTTGACATAATGACGTAGTTTTTGACCCCTTAGTACAAACCTTATAACAACCGGGCAATATTGTAACACGGGGAACATTCTGACCAAGTTTTAACATGATCTGATCAATCCCTACCTAGATATGGTCCCGTATAAACGGACGGACGGACGGACGCCCAAACATTATACCCCTTCTTAAATGTTCGGTCCGGATGGGGATAACGTAACTAGAGCAAAACATGTATTTGAGGAATTGCTTAAAAACAATGATTTGTACATAATAACTTTTGTTTGTTGTCAAATAAATTTTCGAAAATCAGTAAGGTCAATTCTTAAATATGCAACTAAAGGAATATAGTAAAAGTTAAGTCACGTGAATGCATCAATACAAGCATATCATATTACAACAACACGACTTCTTCCATTTACCGATCCATGTCCAATACAAAAAAACAAACAATTAAATATAAAACGTGTGTCATTAGGATGCCAATGAATAGGTAGTATTTTGATTGTTCTAAACATTAAGAATGCATGTGTGAGGTATTTTTGTTATCATAAACAATCCAACCGCTCCCACCAATTTTTGAAACGTATTCCGAACGGTCTTTATAAAAAGAATTTCCATCTGGTTTCCTGGTCTTTTATATTAGATACCAATGATTCGAAAAACGAAACAAATTATTGGAGTTTGCTAAATTAAAAAATAAATTACATTCTAATTTACCAAATAACTTTTACATGGCTTTCTAAAGTAGTCAGAATAACTCAAAAACTTTAAAAAGTAAAGCGAATCACAAAACTGCATACCAGTGATTTTTGGGTGCAATTTACTGTCTTCTAAAGGCCGTTTCCCCTTCCAAAAAAATGTCCATTTTCCCCCCAAAATTTGATTTTTTTCCTAATTTGATATATGCCGACTAGGTTTATGAATAAAAAAGCATTGAATTTCTTTAAAATTAAACATAATCTTGACAATTCTGACTCTTTCACAGCATCATGTATTCATAAAAAGGTGAAAACATGTATGTTTGCCATATTATAAGCTATTTTGGCCTGATTTTGTACTTTTCCCAAAGTCAACTTTTTTTCCCAATTAACAAGGCACAGGCGGTAAAATTATTCCCAAAAACAAATCACTGCGTACAATAGGTCTACATCAGAAACCTTTCAGCATATAACTTTAATAGTTACAGTGACTGTTTTCTTGCCTCTATAATGGTAGTAACATCCCTCACATCTATGCCTACTAAATCCCAAGTCAAAATCTTGCAGCGCCAAACAATAGGTCCAAACCAGACGCGTACCAGTATAATACATCACTAGTTATACTGACTGTTCAATTGCCAATTTATCCCTAGACAAAGACCTACAGGACAGAAAATGAACCTCAGAAGTGTATCAGTAAATAACTTCAATTGTTACAGTGACGAAGTGTATCAGTAAATAACTTCAATAGTTACAGTGACTGTTTTTCTTGCCTCTATATGACTGACCTTACTTGGCCGCTTGCTTTGTTCCTAAGGACTCTACAAAGCCCCAATACACCTATTGAGTTACCTTAAAAATCATATAAACCTTTATTACAGAACACCACACCTAAAAACCCAAATCCAAATGCGTTGACTTTAACACACAACCCCATTTTCCTTTCAAGGAACTGAGTAAAAACAAGTACAAAGTGTTCAGGGCCTTACTTCGAACGCCAACGCAGGATAGAACCGACACCAGGAAGAGATAAACTAAGAACTATCACCTTATTAATCTTGAATTAACTTACAATTCCCTTCAACACCACACTTCAGGGCTGATATTCATAAAACGTCTTAAGTCATTTCCTAACTGAAGTCATTTACCTAACTTATGTATCTATCTTATCATATGATATAATAACATCACTATATATGAAATACTTATTTTTCAATGATTTTATAAAAAAACAAACATACTTTTACGTTAAAAACAATAATACCTTTCTATGTAATTTGACTATGAAAAATAAGAAATTGAGTTAAGTTAAGAAATGACTTAAGAAGTTTTATGAAGAACGCCCCTTCTTTTCAAATATCAACACATGGTCAATAACAGTGAAAACAAACAATTATCAGTGATTGTCACTTTTGTCCCAGCAATGTGAACGATTCACTGTCGAAGTCTTACTTTTTTCACTCCATTGAGTCCGGCCGGACCCAAACTGAATAACTACTGTGAATCTTTTAATGTAATCTAAATATTTCATAATAAATAGTTGGTAAGTCATTATCATGCACCAGTCAATTGTGACCACGCCCCCCCCAGGTCCGGGGGGATAGCCGGGGAAAGGGCCGTGTTTTTACTTTCCAGGTGGCTCTGCAGGGCCGGGTGACCTCGGTGGTTTTGTCATAGCGCCAAATTTAGAGGAGATTGGGCTTTATATAGAGTCTCTGGGGTGCGGGGGCATTCGGCCGGGGCTTAACCATCAGCTCGTCCCCGCAGGGCGGGAATTTTACCCGGGGTTGGCTGGACCGAAACTCAAAGTCCCGGCTAAACCTTACAATTGACTGGTGCATTATGTCATTCATCAATAATACTATTTAATAGTCTTTCACTGCCCGTTTTTATCGCAATTTTAACAATACTATTAGTGTCATAGAAATCATAATTTATCTTCAAGTAATTCAATACCTCTTTAAACAAATGCGTTCAACCTGATGTTCGTGTAAAATGACTGAATTGATCATATTTTACCTTTTAAATGACGAGTAATATCTACGTTGTTTATGACAGCAAATGGATATTTAATAACTAAGGGAGGCAACCGTAAGGCGGTTACATTACATTCATTTTACCAAGCTAAATTCACCGCACAAGGTTTATATGATGATTACACCACTTGACATTCTTAAAATACGCACATTTATAGTACCTGTGTGAATAGGCTACATGGAAATGCCTGTGTTTAGCACTAGTCAGATATCGTTTATAAAAGACAACCAACACCACTATGCCGACTACATTACGGTACAGTGTTACATTTATCATGTGTCAAGGTGTGGAACTGAGTTAAAATTTTAGCGACACAACCTTAAAACTACGACATATATCTCTCATAAAAGCTATGCATAATGAAATAGAAACGTTCTTTTATATCACTATTTTATTATGATACTGAATCAACTTTATATTATAAACAAGAAAGAACTACACATTGGATAATTACGGAAGATGCTTATAAGGTTGTTCTTAGCTAACTTGTGTAACGGAAGAAAACATCTCCAAAGATAGAAATATAACAAATTGGTCTATGAGTCTTGCAAGACTATCGCGTAGTTTCTGGTGTCATATAACCGAATCCCAGTTGAACATTAAATTTAAGTTACGACCTAGGCTAAAAAAAGCCTAAATATCACGCCGACGAATGAAACAAAAGCAACAAGTGTAAAGATCACGCAATGAAAACTATATTATGTAAAAGCCCAGTAGTAAACAATTGAATATAAACCCTGTGTTCAGGCACAAAGTAAGGAACAAAACTATACTGAACGACACAACATTAATTTGGTGAACTCCGCATTACCAATCAAGACTCATAGTTGCATGTTTGTTATGCATGTGTGAAAATGCAAAGTATTCCGCCAATCCCATCATTATTAATGTTTTATTTTTGCTATGCTTGTGTGCAGTTGTTAACTATTCCGCCTACCAGCCTACCACATTACTGTCTATGTTATGCTCTGTATGTTCTGTTAGCCTACCAGCTAGTCGTCAGTGAATAGCTTTCACTGCATTATATTCATGTATTTGAAGAACCATAGTTAGTTGTTCAGAGTAAAACTTATACAAATCCCGTTACGGGTCTGACTAACCCCGTTACATAAACACAAGGGTCTGTAACTAATTGTTCTTATTATACATAGCATCGAACAATACAATTACTATTCATGATGGTATGTTTGCTATGCATGTATGCAGTTGTTAAGTATTCCGCCTACCCTTTTACTATTCATGGTTGCATGTTTGCTTTGCCTGTGTACAGTTGTTAAGTATTCCGCCAATCCAATTACTATTCATGGTTGTATGTTTGCTATGCGTGTATACAGTTGTTACGTATTCCGCCTACCCCGTTACTATTCATGGTTGCATGTTTGCTTTGCCTGTGTACAGTTGTTAAGTATTCCACCAATCCAATTACTATTCATGGTTGTGTGTTTGCTATACATGTGTACAGTTGTTAGGTATTCCACCAATCCAATTACTATTCATGGTTGTATGTTTGCTATACATGTGTACAGTTGTTAGATATTCCACCAATCCAATTACTATTCATGGTTGTATGTTTGCTATACATGTGTACAGTTGTTAGGTATTCCACCAATCCAATTACTATTCATGGTTGCATGTTTGCTTTGCCTGTGTACAGGTGTTAGGTATTCCACCAATCCAATTACTATTCATGGTTGTGTGTTTGCTATACATGTGTACAGTTGTTAGGTATTCCACCAATCCAATTACTATTCATGGTTGTGTGTTTGCTATACATGTGTACAGTTGTTAGGTATTCCACCAATCCAATTACTATTCATGGTTGTGTGTTTGCTATGCATGTGTACAGTTGTTAGGTATTCCACCAATCCAATTACTATTCATGGTTGTGTGTTTGCTATGCATGTGAACAGTTGTTAGGTATTCCACCAATCCAATTACTATTCATGGTTGTGTGTTTGCTATACATGTGTACAGTTGTTAGGTATTCCACCAATCCAATTACTATTCATGGTTGTGTGTTTGCTATACATGTGTACAGTTGTTAGGTATTCCACCAATCCAATTACTATTCATGGTTGTGTGTTTGCTATACATGTGTACAGTTGTTAGGTATTCCACCAATCCAATTACTATTCATGGTTGTGTGTTTGCTATACATGTGTACAGTTGTTAGGTATTCCACCAATCCAATTACTATTCATGGTTGTGTGTTTGCTATACATGTGTACAGTTGTTAGGTATTCCACCAATCCAATTACTATTCATGGTTGTGTGTTTGCTATACATGTGTACAGTTGTTAGGTATTCCACCAATCCAATTACTATTCATGGTTGTGTGTTTGCTATACATGTGTACAGTTGTTAGGTATTCCACCAATCCAATTACTATTCATGGTTGTGTGTTTGCTATACAAGTGTACAGTTGTTAGGTATTCCACCAATCCAATTACTATTCATGGTTGTGTGTTTGCTATATATGTGTAGAGTTGTTAAGTATTCCACCAATCCAATTACTATTCATAGTTGTATGTTTGCTATACATGTGTACAGTTGTTAGGTATTCCACCAATCCAATTACTATTCATGGTTGTATGTTTGCTATACATGTGTACAGCTGTTAGGTATTCCACCAATCCAATTACTATTCATGGTTGTATGTTTGCTATACATGTATGAAGTTGTAAAGTATTCCCCGTACCCCATTACTAGTCATAGTTGTATGTTTGCTACGCATGTATGAAGTTGTAAAGTATTCCCCGTACCCCATTACTATTCATGGTTGTATGTTTGCTACGCATGAATGAAGTTGTAAAGTATTCCCCGTACCCCATTACTATTCATGGTTGTATGTTTGCTATACATGTATGAAGTTGTAAAGTATTCCCCGTACCCCATTACTATTCATATTTGTATGTTTGCTTTGCATGAATGAAGTTGTAAAGTATTCCCCGTACCCCATTACTATTCATGGTTGTATGTTTGCTACGCATGAATGAAGTTGTAAAGTATTCCCCGTACCCCATTACTATTCATGGTTGTATGTTTGCTTTGCATGAATGAAGTTGTAAAGTATTCCCCGTACCCCATTACTATTCATGGTTGTATGTTTGCTACGCATGAATGAAGTTGTAAAGTATTCCCCGTACCCCATTACTATTCATGGTTGTATGTTTGCTATGCATGAATGAAGTTGTAAAGTATTCCCCGTACCCCATTACTATTCATGGTTGTATGTTTGCTATGCATGAATGAAGTTGTAAAGTATTCCCCGTACCCCATTACTATTCATGGTTGTATGTTTGCTATGCATGAATGAAGTTGTAAAGTATTCCCCGTACCCCATTACTAGTTATAGTTGTATGTTTGCTACGCATGAATGAAGTTGTAAAGTATTCCCCGTACCCCATTACTATTCATGGTTGTATGTTTGCTTTGCATGAATAAAGTTGTAAAGTATTCCCCGTACCCCATTACTATTCATGGTTGTATGTTTGCTTTGCATGAATGAAGTTGTAAAGTATTCCCCGTACCCCATTACTATTCATGGTTGTATGTTTGCTTTGCATGAATGAAGTTGTAAAGTATTCCCCGTACCCCATTACTATTCATGGTTGTATGTTTGCTTTGCATGAATGAAGTTGTAAAGTATTCCCCGTACCCCATTACTATTCATGGTTGTATGTTTGCTACGCATGAATGAAGTTGTAAAGTATTCCCCGTACCCCATTAATATTCATGGTTGTATGTTTGCTTTGCATGAATGAAGTTGTAAAGTATTCCCCGTACCCCATTACTATTCATGGTTGTATGTTTGCTATGCATGAATGAAGTTGTAAAGTATTCCCCGTACCCCATTAATATTCATGGTTGTATGTTTGCTTTGCATGAATGAAGTTGTAAAGTATTCCCCGTACCCCATTACTATTCATGGTTGTATGTTTGCTATGCATGAATGAAGTTGTAAAGTATTCCCCGTACCCCATTACTATTCATGGTTGTATGTTTGCTATGCATGAATGAAGTTGTAAAGTATTCCCCGTACCCCATTACTAGTCATAGTTGTATGTTTGCTAAGCATGAATGAAGTTGTAAAGTATTCCCCGTACCCCATTACTATTCATGGTTGTATGTTTGCTATGCATGAATGAAGTTGTAAAGTATTCCCCGTACCCCATTACTATTCATGGTTGTATGTTTGCTATGCATGAATGAAGTTGTAAAGTATTCCCCGTACCCCATTACTAGTCATAGTTGTATGTTTGCTATGCATGAATGAAGTTGTAAAGTATTCCCCGTACACCATTACTAGTCATAGTTGTATGTTTGCTAAGCATGAATGAAGTTGTAAAGTATTCCCCGTACCCCATTACTATTCATGGTTGTATGTTTGCTATGCATGAATGAAGTTGTAAAGTATTCCCCGTACCCCATTACTATTCATGGTTGTATGTTTGCTATGCATGAATGAAGTTGTAAAGTATTCCCCGTACCCCATTACTATTCATGGTTGTATGTTTGCTATGCATGAATGAAGTTGTAAAGTATTCCCCGTACCCCATTACTATTCATGGTTGTATGTTTGCTATGCATGAATGAAGTTGTAAAGTATTCCCCGTACCCCATTAATATTCATGGTTGTATGTTTGCTACGCATGAATGAAGTTGTAAAGTATTCCCCGTACCCCATTACTATTCATGGTTGTATGTTTGCTATGCATGAATGAAGTTGTAAAGTATTCCCCGTACCCCATTACTATTCATGGTTGTATGTTTGCTATGCATGAATGAAGTTGTAAAGTATTCCCCGTACCCCATTACTATTCATGGTTGTATGTTTGCTATGCATGAATGAAGTTGTAAAGTATTCCCCGTACCCCATTACTATTCATGGTTGTATGTTTGCTATACATGTATGAAGTTGTAAAGTATTCCCCGTACCCCATTACTAGTCATAGTTGTATGTTTGCTATGCATGAATGAAGTTGTAAAGTATTCCCCGTACCCCATTACTATTCATGGTTGTATGTTTGCTATGCATGAATGAAGTTGTAAAGTATTCCCCGTACCCCATTACTAATCATAGTTGTATGTTTGCTATGCATGAATGAAGTTGTAAAGTATTCCCCGTACCCCATTAATATTCATGGTTGTATGTTTGCTATGCATGACTGAAGTTGTAAAGTATTCCCCGTACCCCATTACTATTCATGGTTGTATGTTTGCTATGCATGAATGAAGTTGTAAAGTATTCCCCGTACCCCATTACTATTCATGGTTGTATGTTTGCTTTGCATGAATGAAGTTGTAAAGTATTCCCCGTACCCCATTACTATTCATGGTTGTATGTTTGCTTTGCATGAATGAAGTTGTAAAGTATTCCCCGTACCCCATTACTATTCATGGTTGTATGTTTGCTATGCATGAATGAAGTTGTAAAGTATTCCCCGTACCCCATTACTATTCATGGTTGTATGTTTGCTTTGCATGAATGAAGTTGTAAAGTATTCCCCGTACCCCATTACTATTCATGGTTGTATGTTTGCTTTGCATGAATGAAGTTGTAAAGTATTCCCCGTACCCCATTACTATTCATGGTTGTATGTTTGCTATGCATGAATGAAGTTGTAAAGTATTCCCCGTACCCCATTACTATTCATGGTTGTATGTTTGCTACGCATGAATGAAGTTGTAAAGTATTCCCCGTACCCCATTAATATTCATGGTTGTATGTTTGCTTTGCATGAATAAAGTTGTAAAGTATTCCCCGTACCCCATTACTATTCATGGTTGTATGTTTGCTATACATGAATGAAGTTGTAAAGTATTCCCCGTACCCCATTACTATTCATGGTTGTATGTTTGCTTTGCATGAATGAAGTTGTAAAGTATTCCCCGTACCCCATTACTATTCATGGTTGTATGTTTGCTTTGCATGAATGAAGTTGTAAAGTATTCCCCGTACCCCATTACTATTCATGGTTGTATGTTTGCTATGCATGAATGAAGTTGTAAAGTATTCCCCGTACCCCATTACTATTCATGGTTGTATGTTTGCTATTCATGAATGAAGTTGTAAAGTATTCCCCGTACCCCATTACTAATCATAGTTGTATGTTTGCTATGACTGTTTGCTGTTGTTAAGTATCCCACCTACCCTATTACTATTCAAGGATGCATTTTTGCTATGCATTTCTGCAGTTGTAAGTAATAAACATGTAAACTATTCATCTAATCATTTATAATATCATCCTTTTTGGGTTGAAATTTTTACAGGTAGATGTGAACAAGAACACAACAACACCACTATTACCACAAACACTACTACTACTACTACTACTACCACTACCACTACCACTACCACCACCACCACCACCACCACCACCACCACTACCACTACCACTACTACTACTACTACTACTACTACTACTACTAAAATACTACTGCTTCTACTGCTACTACTACTGATACTGCTGCTGCTGCCGCCGTCGCAACCAGCAACGCCACCCATTAAACAACCAACAACACCACCATCATTAACAACAATAGTACCATACCATTATTACCCAAAACAGTAACACTTTCACCTCAATATCAACAAAAACTACCACCAATTCATCCCCATCAACACCACCACCGATACTACTGCTGCCACTACGAGTATCTCACAATAATAATAATAATAATAATAATAATAATAATAATAATAATAATAATAATAATAATAATAATAATATTAATAATAATAATAAAAATAATAATTAAAATAATAATAATCACAATAATAATATTATTATTATTGCTGCTGCTGCTGCTGCTAGTGTTACAGCTTCTACCATTATTCATACAATCTTCCGCAAATCATTGTCGTTATCCTTATTCTGTATTTCCAGATCTTTACGGCGGAAACGATACCGCTTGAAACCGCTAAGGGATACTGAGTATTACTTAAGGCACTTTAAAAGCACGTAGAAATGTACGGAAATAAATGATGTTGACAATACTTGCATTTCAGTAAGGAAATTTACTCTCAAGTTATTCTATGTATTTGCTTATTTATAGAAATATTGTTCATGAGAATCTCCGATGACAGGTTGTTCTTGGAAAAGAGGTGTCGATAAAGGCATATTATTATTGATATTACATACAAGTAAATTTTAAATGAATATTTTAAAAAAGAATCTGGTATGATAAATGCCGTGCAAACCTGTATTTTTATCAATATTTTGCTAAGTTTTCTTGTGTCATTTCCAAAATGACGTTACGTGCGCATGCAAAATTGGTGCGTTTTTCTACAAAAAGTGTTATTAAATGACTTTTAATTCCATTTTTAGGCATATAATAAAAAAGAAAGAAAAAAATGTTTGTTCCAGTGTATGATTACAGTATAAAACACCTTCGCTCCGTGAACACCAAAAGTGAATATTTTACTCGTGGCTACACCACTCGTGAAAAAATAAATTTTGGTGCTCACTCGATGAAATATATTACGATCTTACACTTAATTAAACAATTATCCTCAATATTATTTTTAGAAAAAATGAAAAATTTGTCTAATAACAAACATTTTATAATGTGTTGAGATTAATATATATCCTTAAACAAAAATGAAAATCTCAGTAATAGTCCAAGGAAAATGGGGAAAAAATACACAGAAATAAATGTGGTGTGGTTATGAAAAATATTTTGTCGGGAATAAAAATGACCGCCTGTTTAACGGAATAGCATGTTTATACTCTTTTTCTGGGTTGAGCTGGAGCCAAAAGCCAGGGAGCTGGAGCCAAAGCGTGGAGGCTGAGCCAATACGCTGTATAATAATGCACTCAACTCGGCATATTTGGAATAGTTGAAGTTCTGCATTTATAACTAGTATTCAGATATTGTTGTATTTTTTAAAATATATAATTATTTATGAATATTTAATGCAATTCAACTGATAATGGGCATTCATATATTAAAAGTAAAGATAAACATCATGATGCAAAAGGCGATTTTTTGTCGGTAAAATGTTGGAAAAACTTAATGAAAATGAAAATTTCTGGAATTTGCCTTTTATTTCGTCAAATGTTGCAATAGAATTACCAGAATTACATATTGTACTACAGTATAACATACGTAAAGAAAGGAACCACACATTTTGTGAAATGTGATTTTGGGGGTAAAATGTTCGAAAATTAAACATAAATGAGAAAATTCGAAATTTGCTAAAAACTGTGTCAAATTCTGCAATGAAATTTGACTATACCTGAATCAAAAACTAAACAATTATGGTCACAGAAATGAAATGAGCTACATATCGTGCAAAATAGTATTGGAAAACATTATGCTATCAGATCAAACAAGAAATGTGGTTTTGTGGTAAAAAAATCTGAAAATTAACGAAAATGTTGATTCCCGGAATTAGCCCCCAAAACAAATGATACAAGCCACAATGATATAACTTTTTTATATATCATGTGTTATACTAAAAGTGAATTTGTACATTCTTTGTTTTCAAAAAAGAGACTTAAACATTTTATATTTTATAACATATGCATAATTTGTTGTTTACATATATGAAACTGTTTTTGTTAATTTGAGTAGCAATTTCAATTTCTTAATGTAGCATAAGATATGCAGAATATTTCAACTCTGAGGGGTTTCCCACATAATTTTATATTTAAGTTAAAAAAATGATGTTTTATGCATTTCTCTTCAATCGATAATAACGGCTTAAGCCATAAAACATTAATTTTCGAACGGAAATATGAAAATCTACGATCTGATTTTTTGTCAGCAATCTTAAATCATTGGTTTGCAGAAATGTATGCAAAAATTTGCTCTTTCCAAGACAAAAAAAAATTGTAAAAAAGTTGTAAAAATGGTATTTCTGTGAGAGTGCAGCTTTAACAAACACGTATGAGGTTAATGGAGTTGCATTATTCACTGCGATTTCTATCTTTCCTCCAAACTTAATGACACCAAATATGGTCTTACAACAGACGCTTAAGATGTTGATACATGTATAAAAGTGGGCAAATCACTTGATGTATGAGTATATCAAAAGTGCTTGACTGTATAAAATTAAGATTTCATTAGGTTATTATGAACTTAAACTAGAAATGTCATTAGTCATTGTAAAATTAGACAAATAGAATAAATGAGTATCGGAGATGAGCTCTTTAGATCTCTAAATGTTAAATAAAATTTTATTTCCCCTAGAACAATTTTTCCAGAAATTAAGACAGATCACCTTTTAAGGATAACACAACGAGAAAAACACTAAAAATAGTACACAGGGGCGGGGCGAGGATTCGACGTTAGAGGAGGCGTATCTTAGGGGCGCCCCTCCCTCAGAATCGACATGTATTTGGTTTAAAGGGTTGACAGGTGGTTATTCCCCCAAGACAATTTTAACCAATTCTAGTTCGAAATGGTGGGCGTATCTTATACCCATTCTCCCTTATTGAAATAAAAAAGTAAACTAAGACCTTTCAGGGCTGTGGCTCGGGGGGCGACGGTTGCGCCCCCCCCCATGGATCCTCTAGTGGATGCACATTGTTTTCAGAATTGCTTGCTTACGTTAATATACTACGATCCTGCTTTGTTTTCCTTCCTTGAGTTGGGATCTTCTGAACAAAAATATCATTTCGGGTCGTGCTAAAGTGCTGACCAATTAGCTGACGATATAGAAATTAAGGGGTGCTGCTGACCATTTGCTGACCAATTTAATCAAGAAGTAAAATTCTTACTTGTGAAACAAAAGTAGTCTGTAGAGTTACTTAATGGTTCATAATGTACTATTAGTTTGTTAAATAATTTAAAATGATTATTATTATGAGAGCGTTTAGTTGCAAGTCACTAGCAAACAGGCTAACTTACTTCGAGGTAGATCAATATAGTCTTAACGAATTTTCTCAATCAATCAGTTCATGCTGTTCATGCATTTTAAAGGGGCTGTACTCCGTATGATAAAATAGCGAAAAAAAGAGAAAATTGTCGAAAACTGACATAAAGTTAGCATCGATGTGTACAATGCATTGAAACTTACTAACTTAAGTACCACATCGTTTACAATTTATTCAAGTTTAGGAGTTATTTCGTATTTTTCTATTAAACAAAGATTACAAGGTATGTCTACCAGGTAGAATTCATGTGATATTACCGAGGTAGGTGTATAGCTTAATTATGTCCCCCCATTAGAGTAATCCTTCATAGCTCAAATATGAGCGTCGCTGGACTGCAATTTTGGCGACACGGGTTCAAAACCGGTCTCAGACATATTTCTTAAACGTTAGTATAATTTTCGAACGGAAATATGAAAATCTGCGGTCTGATCTTTTGTCAGCAATCTTTAATCATTGGTTCGCAGATATTTACGGTAAAATTTGCTCTTTCCAAGACAAAAAAAAGTTGTAAAAATGGTATATCCGTGATCCGTACTAACTGAAGTACCACATAGTTTACAATATATTTAAATTTAGCAGTTTATTCCTATTTTTCAATTAAAAAAGATTACTGGGTATGTCTACCAGGTAGAATTAATTCCTTATGCTTGATTGGCTAGTCGGTGTTGTCACGTGATATTACCGACGTAGTTGTATAGCTTAATTATGTCACCCAATTGAGAAAGCCTTCATAGCTCAGTGGATACGACGCTGGATTAAAATTTTGGCGACACGGGTTCGAAACCGGTCTCCGACACAATTTTTTTTTTTACATTTTGGTACTTTTTTACAATTATGATATCAAAGCGTAACACATTCTATAAGATAATTGTCCTGAGATTCGTTACAGAAAAAAACTTTTTTTGATGCCAATCTGATGTACAGTTCCTTTAACGACTTCCAATAAAACTAATAATACAGTACATTTTAGGGGTGAAATCATTTCGATATTGAAAATATCACGTGTTGAGTCAAACATTGCAAAACTGTGTAATACTGTGCATGGTTCGAATATTTATTTTAAAAAGCTGCACTGACTAAGGAAATACTAACAAACAATTAGACCAAAACAATTTCTATCACATGCCGAACATTCAAACCATTCGCAAACTAGTCATCCCGCTGGCTTATGGCCGAGTATCAGTTTTCGCTTCTTTTTTAATAGTTATAATTGTGTGATTATATTATACACAATATTATGTATAGGTACTGTAAGTGAAAGGTTGTGAGCCAGTTTACTGGGGGATCATTCAATTTTTTGGTACCGTTTAATACTTAATATCATTTTCTCGAAATATATATATAGACTATTCAAAATTGTCACAACCCTTTTTGTGATCGAGTCCCGAGTATAAGGGAATAACATGCACGCCATGTCCTCCTGTTCAATTTCTGATCGTTATTAAAGCTGCAGTTTTATAAGACTGTTCACAAAAATTAGATCGCAGATTTTTATATTTAAGTTCAAAAAATGATTATTAATGCATATTTCTTAAACCGGTAGTACCACTTTAAGCCAAAAAAACATTAATTTTCGAACGGAAATATGAAAATCTGCGATCTGACATTTTGTCAGCAATCTTATATTACTGGTTTGCAGATATTTACCCCAAATTTTTCTCTTTTCAACACAAAAAATAAAAAAGTTGTCAAAATGGTATATCCGTGAGAGTGCAGCTTTAAGTCTTACAGTTTGTTCCAACTTACCGAACCACTGTATAACAGGTTGGGCCAAGTTACTGCAATACACATATTTTGTATGGATATAGGGGCTAGTGCGGGCATTTGGAACGCCTCGGCCATTTTTCACAACCTCGAATATATGCTGGTACATCAGTGGAAGGAGTCCGTACAATATAGAATAAACGTTTTAAAGTATTGCAGTGTTTTATCATGTATTTTGTATTACTAAATTTAAATTGATTGCCGGTGAAATTTATTATTGCATAACTAATTTAAATTCCCAAAAGTAAAGTCATAAATTTCAACTTCTAAATCGAAATTACTATGCAATCTTCTTGCAGCGGAGTTAAATGTAAAAGAATCTGACATTGTAAACCGCCCATACACATCCGAAGTTTTTTTCGATGGAAAAAGGCCGAGTAGTTCCAATCGCTGTTGCAAGATTTCTTGATTAAGTGGGTCCACTTTTCGGGACCACTGCTCACTCCACAAGTCACAGTATAATGTACCATTCAATTGTAACCACGGCCTCCCCAGGTCCGGGGAATAGCGGGGACTTTGACTTTCGGTCCAGCCAATCCCGGCTAAAATCCCAGCCCTGCGGGGACGAACATATGGTAAAATCCCCGCCAAATGCCCCCACACCCCAGGAACCCTAGTTAAGGCCCGTTCGCCGCTATATTTAAAGCGAAGACAAAACCACTGCATTCACCCGGCACTGCGGTGCCACCTGAAAGGATAAAAACACGGCCCATTTCCCCGGCTATCCCCGGTATACCCCCGGACCTGGGGCCTTGGTTACAATTGACTGGTGCATAAGTGGGTTCTCTCCAATGAACACATTGGACAAAAGACACGCTCTTGAATAAATGTTTGAATTTGTTCTATCGCACGCACGCACGCACGCACGCACGCACGCACGCACGCACGCAACCCACACACACATACACACTTTTTATTGCAAGGTAGTAATTCCATTGGAAAAACAAAAATAAAAATAATGACGTCACCAACCTCATATAATATGGAAGGCTTTTTTCCTACAGGAAGTCAATATATGTGGCATTAACTTAAAAATTTATACTTTTCTAACAACTTTTTCAACAATATCGATCAAAGTACAATCAACATCAAAACTGTAGACTTAACGTTTTAATATAACGCTCCTATCCCATAGCCTGCACGATCGTCTTTACAATCAACATCAAAACTGTAGACTTAACGTTTTAATATAACGCTCCTATCCCATAGCCTGCACGATCGTCTTTACAATGTACATCAAAACTGTAGACTTAACGTTTTAATATAACGCTCCTATCCCATAGCCTGCACGATCGTCTTTACAATGTTCATCAAAACTGTAGACTTACCGTTTTAATATAACGCTCCTATCCCATAGCCTGCACGATCGTCTTTACAATGTACATCAAAACTGTAGACTTAACGTTTTAATATAACGCTCCTATCCCATAGCCTGCCTGCACGATCGTCTTTACAATGTACATCAAAACTGTAGACTTAACGTTTTAATATAACGCTCCTATCCCATAGCCTGCACGATCGTCTTTACAATGTACATCAAAACTGTAGACTTAACGTTTTAATATAACGCTCCTATCCCATAGCCTGCACAATCGTCTTTACAATGTACATCAAAACTGTAGACTTAACGTTTTAATATAACGCTCCTATCCCATAGCCTGCCTGCACGATCGTCTTTACAATGTACATCAAAACTGTAGACTTAACGTTTTAATATAACGCTCCTATCCCATAGCCTGCACGATCGTCTTTACAATGTTTTTCATAAGTCATGACCGGAAATCTACTCTTCGCGAATGGGCGAGTCAACATATCAACCCAATCAAAAGCTATTGTGAGTGCGTTCACCATTCAAATATATATTTTCCGTATCTGCATGTTTTATAAATACATTACGCAGATTCCGTTAACTTGAAAACTATATGTTCACGTTATTTTAAATATATTCCTTTTATACGTATATATTATAAACTGCTACAAAGTGCAAACAATGCAATTTTAAATGTGTCGAGCAGAATTAATTTTCTTCACTAATTCCTTTCCCGTGCTGTATATTTATAATAAGTATGTTCCGTGAATTATTGATATTGTTCAAATGTATTTACGGATACTTGTCATTGTGATTAAGATGAAAGTCTAATTTGTGACGGATGTTTTTCGTCTATATATATCCACTTGCGTGTGAATGTAAATGTATTCTCTTTTTTTTTTCCATTTGTCTTATAACACAGCATGGGTGATACTGTGCTTTTAGGCATTTCGTGAACTAAAAAACGCCCCAACCACTTCTACACGCTAAAACCAAAATATACTTTATTGCATGTTTATTTATGAAATCAATGAGATCATCCCGAATTATAATGTATGTTGTGCCATAGTTTGAATGCAAAATGGAATACGACAAAGAACATGATATGACAGAAAACTTTCCTAAAGGCATGTCTAAATGTTGTCTGCATATGACGTCAGGGTCACATGGTAAAAATGTATATGGTGTTCTTAAACAACACAAACTATCAATAAAAAAGGGCGAATCAGAACCCCGCTTGTTCCCTCGAATATGAGCGGTGGGTGTAAGGATTTTGACCTGCATAAAATCACGACACTCGATCATATTGTTTGGAAAAAATGACTCATTAAACATCGTTTAATGACACAGGGTAAACGCCAAAGACATAGAACACAAAAACAAACAATCACAAACCATAAACATGGAACAACATCACAAAACTCCACACACAACACAGTACATATATACTATATAAAAAGGTAGGGGTGTTTACCAAGAATTGCTAGGTACCGGCTTGGAACGGTCAGTAAAATGTTTAATTACTGGGGGTTTAAAGCTGCACTCTCACAGATTGAACGTTTTGACAACTTGTCGTTCTTGTCTTGGAACAAGCCAATTTTGCGAAAGTCCATGGAAACCAGTTATGTAAGACTGTTGACAAAGAATTAGATCGCATATTTTCATATTTAAGAACACAACATGATGTTTAATGCATTTTTCTTGCGCATAAAACATTAATTTTCGAACGGAAATATGAAAATCTACGATCTGAATTTTTGTCAGCAATCTTATATCATTGGTTTCAAATATTTATGCAAATATTTGATCTTTCCAAGACAAAACAATAAAAAAAAGTTGTAAAAATGGTATATCTGTGAGAGTGCAGCTTTAAACCATTTTGTGTGCACAAATTCACTCTTATCCCAAACATGCCGAATAAAGTGAAAACGTAAATACTAAATTTTATTAAAGTATTCATTTACTTGAGGAAACTTAATAATAAAATGAATAATAATAAACTTTAAGTCGAGTTTATTTAGTAATTTACGGCCGCCGGCACATAATGCAAAGAACAACAACATGTATATTTTAAGAAAATGATGTAGTGACCTATCAATGTTTAGTATGAAAGTGCGCATAATTGCATGGATGAATGCGTATATCTTTAACAATTTTATACTTCTGCATGAAAGTTTTCTATAAAATACTTCTACCGAAGAATTTGCAGTTCTAATATTGTCGTATTATCATATTTCTTGCATTCAAAGAAAGTATGCTATTCATCTTTAACTACATCTATATCTTTATCAATACAAAAGGCTCATAGTCTATCCTCACGTACAATACCCAGTCTCTATACCAATTTTGTGACTAGAACATCTGAATTTTGTAAAGCTTTTTGCGTGATTAAAACGGAAAATTTGCATAAACATGTAGATAGTATTCAACATCATGAAGAGATGAAAAATATTAATTATGTTGAAATATAGAAATAATATCGTTAATATGTCTGTACCAATCTTGTTTTAAACTATGAAACACGACATTTAACCGTTTCAATGAATATCTTCACATCGCCCACCGCCTGACTAACCTACATTAAGCCAAATTTAAAAAAGGTTTTCCTAACCTTGTATAGATAGCCTTGGAAAAGAAATAGACGACCACAACAGCTTGATCATTATTATTACACTTAATCACGCCTAAAAAACGTTGACAATATTGAATTTCAACTTGCTCTATTAGTGGAGACTGTTTAACGCCCCACATTTCGGATCCATATTTTAAAGCTTACAATATAGCTAAGATATCCAAATTTACGCTGAAACATTGGATACAATCAATCGATTTGATAGCTTACTTACTTAAGGGCTTGGACAATAACAATAACAATTTGGGCGTTAATAGTAAGTCCATATACTTATAAAAGGGAGCAACATTCATTAGCTTGATACCGAATGACCACCTTTTCGTGTCCCGGAGAAGTCTACCGTTACGGAATACTATTATTACAGTTTCAGCTGAGTTTGCAACTTCAACATCAACCACTGCGATTGATACGTGAGTTGCAGTGGTCTCTTAAATGCATAATCAGAGGTCATAACTATATACAAAACAAGAACTCAAAGGACTACAAATGTCACCTTAATGCGTTTCTTTTAGACAGGGGTAGCCTTGTGTAAGGCCATGACATGTTCCGACTCGCGCCACAAGGTTTCCATAAATAACGTTCAATGATAACACAAATTGCCTATTATACCTTTACGACCCTAACATGAAACAGTATTAGGATGATGGATATCATCATATGCCTTGACGAGGTCAAATTATAAGATATATACCCTACCCATACTTTTTTTTTAAATGTATCATTGTATGGTCAATCGTTGAATAACCAGATCGAAAGACTGCCTGGGCCTCACGGGTCATAATTTATCGACTTCCGGGTCATATTATATCTTCTCCCGGGTCATTATATATCGACTCCCGAGTCATAATATATCGACTCCCGGGTCATATTATATCTTCTCCCGGGTCATTATATATCGACTCCCGGGTCATAATATATCTTCTCCCGGGTCATAATATATCGACTCCCGAGTCATAATATATCTTCTCCCGGGTCATAATATATCTTCTCCCGGGTCATTATATATCGACTCACGGGTCATAATTTATCGACTTCCGGGTCATAATATATCGACTTCCGGGTCATTATATATCGACTCCTGGGTTATAATGTATCGAATCCCGGGTCATTATATATCGACTCGCAGGTCATAATATATCAACTCGAGGGTCATAATATATCGACTCGAGGGTATTCCTCGCAAGGGCTCATTTACTTTCGTGTTGAGGAGTCGTAATGGGGGACTACCGCTATCAAGAGTTGTCTCGTAAATTTACAAGAGTTGCGCCGCCTGATTTTACGGGCACCTGCTTTGGGTAGTTCCGGTTGAAAATCAAAACAGATAGAAGCGAAGAGAAGAAAATCAATAATTTAACAAATAATAAGTTTAAAGCGATAATTCTGCTATCTCACAACGTTAAAAGCTGTCAACCAATGAAAACAACTACAACGTGAGTATTGTTCGTGTGTTGTCAATGTTAAATCGCAATACACTGAGTGATTTACGAATGTTTCGGACAATTCGGACAAAATTCGGACATTTTTGTTTTTATTGAATCTCGGATGAATTGCAAATAATTTTACATTTTAACGATATTAAATTATCGGAAGCCATTCCTAATTAAATTATTTCATGTTTTCAGCATATATCTGTCTCCTGACGTCAATGAATGATGGACAACAATGAAAACCTCCCCCCAAACAAGACTTTAAGGAAACGAGCTTCATCTGGAGGAAAACGATATTGTGCATTGTGCCATCACTATGAGAATCAGATCCTTGATGATGACTTTCGTGTGACCCTTCATCGCATTCCTGGCGGCCAATCAAAGCATGAAGTATCTAGGAGAAAGGCCTGGTTAAGAGGTATCAAGCTTCATCGGCCAAATCTCAATGTAAATGACAATACCAGAATATGTTCTCTTCACTTCGAAAATCGACAGTGTGTACGCAGTGAATCTGTACCTAAATATTACAATCTAGGAAAAACTAAAGTAAACCTTGACAGCAGATTAAGGCGTCCACTATTCAAGCGTGTGAATACAGACGCTAATCTTGATAACATGTTAATGAAACAGAATTTCCAGAGCCAGAAAGGGAGATTTTTTTTGCAAGGAAAATTGAAAATTACTGCCTTCCAGAAACTTTTGAAGACAGTTTAGAAAACTGTGCAACTATTGAGGTTGAGGACACCAAATTGTGTTACAGAGAAGAAGCCATTCAGATAAATGCTTGTGAGCATGGCTATAGTAAGAATAGAGAATTTGCAACAACAGAGGAATCATCAACACAGACAGACACCTCTCAGACCAGTGGTGGCTATAAGCCAGAAAACATTATAGCAGGCAATGATGGTAATACTCGGTTTTACACAGGTTTTCCCACATATGCAGTGTTTATGCTCTTCTTTCAAACTTTCATCAAACATGGTGCTGATCGATTAACTTACTGGGAAGGTCAGAAACGAACACTACAAGATAAAAGCCAAAAAGAGCTACCATCAAAACCAGGCAGGAAACGAAAACTTCGACCAATAGATGAATTCTTCATGGTCTGTGTAAGACTAAGACTCGGACTTCTGCAGCAACATTTGGCCGATTTGTTTTGTGTGTCAACTATGACAGTTTCAAGAGTCATGAGTACATGGATAAACTTTATGTATGACCACATGAAAGGTCTCATTCCATGGCCAACAAAGGAACAAATTCTGACCAATCTACCAAAGTGCTTTCAGGAAATTTCAGATTCTAGGATTGTAATAGATGCCACTGAGTTTTTTTGTAACCCAGGAGTCGACAATTTATGAACTGGGATCACCTTTTTTTAAATAATGACCGGAGGGTCATGTGTCTATGATTCTACAATACTTCCACACACTGGTCCGAATATGTATAGCTCTTCCCTCAATAAGGACAACATTTGTACTAAGTAATATGGTAATCCATCAATGAAAAAGTAAGTTATAGCGAGGACACGAGCATGTGCAATCTGACCTTTAAATGTCTCGTGTGACCTTGACCATTGAGGTATGGACCCGGGTCAAGGTCACTGCACATCGTCTCAATAATGTGATATTACACCAAAACGTTAAGTACTTGTATAGTTGCGTCAAAGGTATAAAACACACACAATGACATTACAATACACATAAACCGTAAACAAACAAGTACAAGACTGCTCACATGAATCACCTACCAAGTATAAGGACTGAACTCCTTACTCAACTTTCACAGTGAATGCTGTTAACTCTGGATATGACGAAAAACATTTATGCAGTATTAAACATAAAGAACAATCAGTAAACTATGGTAAACTTGAAATGTTAAAGTCTCAAACCACGAAAATACATCGTTAATTCCAGCAAATAAACCAAATGCAAGTTTACATCTACAACACATTGTAAAAAGAAATAGTTTAAACAACAACTGCAAACATAACTGATCATAATAGCTTCCTTCACTTGGACAATGTGAACTAAAATGCTTCCACTATATTTCTCAAACTTTCAACATGGAGGGAAATCATTTGCACACAGATGACCTGACTATTGACATCACTAAACATGTATATTTCTATAATTGAACTAGCTATGGTCAAAGGGGTGTAATTTGAAAGGTACAGTCAAGAGGTTAAATCAATATAGGATAGTTCTGCATGAATTGTGTCCCTTGAACTAAAATATCATCTAGGCTAAATCTTGGCTAAATCCTGCCCTACTCCTAAGGCTTACGTCCCGTCATTTTCTCAATGATGCTATTTTGTATAAATACATATGTCATCGCTATGTTACTCACTATATACTCCAGTCTACAGTACTGAAACTGTATAACAATACGTTAATTCTTACACTAATCAACAGCAACCTTCAATTGGCTAATGATTAACCAGTACTTGTACGAAATATAGAATACTTCTCTTTCCCCCTTTCTCCCCTTTTGAAAAAAATGGGACCTCGCAATAAAACATTTTCATCAATATAAAAAATAATTTTCTTACAGGGCAACTAAAATACAAATCTACAGAACATAAAAACCCATCATATATAAATTATCTTATATCTATTTTATCGAATACGAAACTCTACCGAATGTTTTGCCACCAATGTATCTTTATCCCTCAATATTCCTGAGCCAATCAGAATTTCAAGAGCTTCATTTCTTGAAATTAGTTGCCCCTGTACCATCTGATTTATCTGGTCGTCTTTTGTATTCCTTATTTTTGCATTATCTAATTATTTCTGCTATATAACATCCTTTCTTTTAGTGTCATCAACTGGTTCTATAACTCTACCCATTATATCTCTTATTCTACCAGTGTTCCCAAGGTTTATATCTAAAACTGTAGTTTTTGGCTTTTGACGTCTATTTTCTTGATTCGTCTTAGAGGCCTGTTGCATTTTATTCCCAACATCTAATATTCCATCAGCTCTTAGTTATATATGTTGGTCAGCTGTATAATATCCATCTCTATCTATTTATATCCTATTGTAGGCGTCCCCACAAAGGTATGTCGTGTGTACGTACTCATATCCTACTTCACTTTTATTAGCAAAATCTTCATCCGCGACGTCGCCGCTATTCATATCTTTATCTTCCACTTCATCCCTAGCATTGTCTATTTTAGTTCTATCCTCTGTGTAGGTCTGTTTTCCTGTATTTCTACTGTTTTCGCAACTTGATCTACCTGATCTTCATCATCGTTGTCATCTTTAAAACTCACCTGGTGTAAATGACTACTGTGGAGTATCTTTTAATTCCTGACTTTCTATTCTCGATCTTGAACAACGGTCAGTTGATCATCTACGTTAAACATATCATTTATAAATGTATCCACTATTTTGTTTTCCGAACATCTGTGTCTTCTACTACGATCCTAACAGCCTAAACTTTTTTGTCATAGCCCACCCTCTGCTCGATTTTGTACTTCATTACCTGTTCTTCAACTATCGCTTGCGTGTTCTTCAGCCTTTCGTTCAAATCTTCCATGTGATGTCTAGCAGTTAGTTTATTGATCATACATCTTGGCTGTATATCACACACTTTTTATATCGGCTTATTTTGTTTCCCTTCAAACATGAGCTTTTACGATGCTCTCTTCGTCGTCTTATTGGGAGTACAATTGAACAACAATAGTGCTTTAGTAACACTTCCAGTCTTGTTCTTATTATGACACTCATGTCCAAAACATAGCTAGGAAAGTCTGTCCATTTTTCATAAGGGGTTGTCCTCAATGTTTGCATGTTCGTTTATCTACAAAGTTCTTGTATCATATTAGAATCAAAATGTTCGCCGTGATCAGAATGTTTGATATATGGTACAGCATAATAGACTATGAAGTTGTTGAAAAATACTTTTTCGGTGGTTTTAGCTGTTTGGTTTCTTGTAGGTATTGCTTGGGCGAATTTGGTGTAGTGGTCATTTATTACTAAAATGTTTGAAATGATATCTTTACATAGTTTAAATATATGACAATTTATGCATACTCTTTCCATTGGATAAGTTGATGTGATGGTAACTACCGGAGCTCTCGTGTTAGTTCTATTCTTTCTCAGAATACATTTATGCCAGTTATTGATTCAGGTTTTAACGTCTTGTGGCAACCCCGCCAAAGAACCTCTCTTTAAATAGTCCTGTCCTTGCCAAGGCATACACCCGTATGTTCTCTTTTCAATATTTCTTATCTGTAGCATGGCTGTACTATCAGCTGGCCATAATCTCTCTCTTGTATTTGTACATCACACCCTCTTCATAATCAGATTCTCGTAAGATTTCTCATTACTATGTCTCTTCCATATATTCTTTTTGGTAGTATCTGGTCTATGGTCGCTCTTTTCCATTCCTCAATCATTGGATGCTGTCTCTGGTTTCTTCTAACATGTCTCAACATCTTCTGTGCTAGCGTCTGTCTTGATTCTAATTGAGTCTTTACTAGGTTTATGTTCATGGATGTATTAGTCTGTATCGGTTGTGCTATCACATTTAGCCTTTACTGCGTCGTCATCTTGTGCCTTCTGTCCATAGTCTCTTTCTGCATATCTACTTATCTATCGGCATCTGCATTTTTCAATCCCGCTCTGTATTGTATTGTGATGTGGCCTTTGGCCTATTGCATATACTTCGGAAGATTATTGTACGTGTATACTTTAAACTTGGTTATGTTCAAATGAATTCATCTGTGATTGCACATTTCAACGCCAAAAATTCAATTTTATGCGCCGGATAGTTTTGGCTCTCACTTTGGATAGTTTACAGTGCATTCGTTGATAAATTGGCTCTTAATTTGGATATTGTATCGTATACTCGTGAATAAATTGACTCTTACTTTGGATATTGTATTGTATACTTGTTGATAAATTTGCTCTTAATTTGGATATTGTATCGTATACTCGTAAATAAATTGACTCTTACTTTGGATATTGTATCGTATACTCGTTGATAAATTGGCTCTTACTTTGGATATTGTATCGTATACTCGTTGATTAATTGACTCTTACTTTGGATATTGTATCGTATACTCGTTGATAAATTGACTCTTACTTTGGATATTGTACCGTACAATAATGATCAATTGATAAATTGTCCCTTACCTTAGATGGTTTCAGTCGATAGAGTATTGTTGATGTTACAAGATTACATGAACCATTTTGTTTGAAATACAACCTGATACTCGTTAATAAAAGATTCGTACATCTAAATGCTAAAGGGACACAATTTAGGTTGATCCGTAACAAAATGTTTCATTTTAATGTTTAACTCAATTGACTTTAATAGTCAAAACAATTAAAACACATCTTTTGTGTACAGATAAAAAAATATTAGCAATAAATTGGCGTTTTTTTAATTAGGGAATTTGTGACCACGTAAACGAAAAAAAAATGAAGGATAACAGTTTTATCTGTACACAAATCATATGTGGTTTTTTTATTCATGTGTAATGAGTTAAATATTATAACGCATTTAAACGAAAAAAATGTATTCTATCAATCTATATTGTTATCCTTTAAAACACCACATTTAAACCACCCATTTAAACCCCCCAATTTACCCCCTCCCCCATTTATAACTCCCTATTAAAAAAACATTAACCCCCCATTTAAAAACCCCTATTTATAATCCCCCCATTTAAAAACTCCCCATTTAACCCCCATTTAAACCCCCCATTAAAAAAACCCATATGAACCTCCCATTTACCCCCCCATTTAAAACCTTCCATTTATAACCCCCATTTAAAAAACCCATTTAAACCCCCCCATTTATACCCCCATCCCCACATTTAAACCCCCCCATTAATACCCCCAAGTTACGCCCCTCCCCCATTTAAAAAAAAACAATTAACCCCCAATTTAACCCCCCAATTTACCCCCTCCATCTAACCCCCATATCAAACCCCCAATATATAACTCATAAAAAACATTTACCCCCTCATTAACAAACTCCTATTTATAATCCCCCCATTTAAAAACTCCCCATTTAACCCCCCATTTAAAAACCCCCATTATTACCCCCATTTAAACCCCCCATTTAGAAACCCCCATATGAACCTCCCATTTACCCCCCCCCCATTTAAAACCTTCCATTTATAACCCCCCATTTAAAAAAAAAAACATTTATACCCCCCATCTCCCCATTTAAAACCCCCCATTTATTCCCCCCATCCCCCCATTTAAAACCCCCCATCCCCCCAGTTAAAACCCTCCCATTTATACCCCCATCCCCCATTTAAAACCCCCCTTTTATACCCCCCATCCCACCGTTTAAAACCCCCCATTTATACCCCCCATCCCCCATTTAAAAACCACCATAAGCTACAGTTATGGAGTCATGAAACATTAAACATTTTTTGTAAACGGAAGAAACATTCTTTTGATTGAGCCCTTTAAAGTGCCCCCGCCCCCCATCCCCAGTTATTTAGGGTAACAAGCTTAATAACTTATCTGAATAAGCCCGATTTTGTTAACGGTTTCTTGATTTTATTGATCTAAATGAGTTTGTCGTGATTATTATAAAGATGAACCTAAATAAAAGCACTTCATACTTATATTGAAAATTGTCAAAGAGTATTTAATTTCGGAAACATTCAAATATTATATAAAACTATTTTTATGTCGACACCATTAACAAACAACAATAGTTAAAGATGCACTCTTACTCCCAGATAAGATTTAAAACAATTGATGACATTGTTTAGATATTCTAAAAAGGGTGAATAAATGTCGAAATCAATGATTCTTATGAAGGATACCGAGTTTAATTTGAAAGAAATGAGCATAAAACATGCTGGTATTTCTGCCTTATATATAAGCAACTATAGTGGACTACAGCAAATTTGTTAGCGTTCACCAATCATTTAATATTTTTGCACTTTCTGCTTTTAAATACACGGTTACAATCTTGTTATCAGAAAATAATATTTTCCATATTAAATGCATGATTAAGTAAGTAGTTTTATTAATCAAAATTTATGTTTGTTATACATGTGTATGTATTGTTTTGAATAAAAGTGTCACTTTAAAGTGTTCAGTTTAAACCTGCTCACCACTTCTTTAGTCGTTAATATGAACAAATAAATGATCCGAAGCGAGAACGGGCCTTTAAATGATGTATTGTAATATTTCGCATTCGACATTTTATTTATCTTTTAAAAGGAAGTACTTCGGCGGTATGGTTGCTCAAATCAGTATCTAATTTCGGATAGTAAAAACTTCTTCGTCTTAAGTTTAACCTCTGATAATCAGAGTACTTCGGTTTACTTCAATAAGGTAGGGAATGTCAACATCTGAGTGAGTTTAAAATCAAACATGGCGGATGATATTCATAGGTAAGTCTTTTAGACACCTTATGGTATGCGCTTTATAAAATTATCTCACTTGAAGCTATGGCAATTATATTCATGAGCCAGCTACGCTGTAACCCTTTAAAATAGAGAATAGGATAACAGAAAGAGTCTAAGTCAGCAATTTAATTTAAAACATTATCATGGTATGATGAGTGAGTGAGTGAGTGAGTGAGTGAGTGAGTGAGTGAGTGAGTGAGTGAGTGAGTGAGTGAGTGAGTGAGTGAGTGAGTGAGTGAGTGAGTGAGTGAGTGAGTGAGTGAGTGAGTGAGTGAGTGAGTGAGTGAGTGAGTGAGTGAGTGAGTGAGTGAGTGAGTGAGTGAGTGAGTGAGTGAGTGAGTGAGTGAGTGAGTGAGTGAGTGAGTGAGTGAGTGAGTGAGTGAGTGAGTGAGTGAGTGAGTGAGTGAGTGAGTGAGTGAGTGAGTGAGTGAGTGAGTGAGTGAGTGAGTGAGTGAGTGAGTGAGTGAGTGAGTGAGTGAGTGAGTGAGTGAGTGAGTGAGTGAGTGAGTGAGTGAGTGAGTAAGAGAGTTAGTGAGTGAGTTGGTGAGTTGGTAAGTGAATTAGTGAGTTGGTCAGTGAGTTGGTGCATAAGCAAAGTAAATTGTAACGAAGTTAGTTGTTATTATTATTATTATTATTGTTGCATGTGCGATTCAAACTATAGGTCACAATAGTTGAAAATAGTTCGTATACATACATTACATATATGTGACTTCGCAGTATATACTAATCAATCAAAACATGATGGATACACATAAGTTCTATGTTTAATTTGGCTTCTTTGAGGTTAATAACTAGTTTATTTTCAAACAAACTAGTTAGATCTATCCTATTCAACATGTGTAGTATGTATTACACGTATGGTAGGCCTGCTCCGCCTGGTTTCGCTTTGAGGTCGTTTGTCAGGGGTGGTGAAAGTTGAATAGGGTTCTACAACCATGTTCTATCATTCATTAAAGAGATATACTCCCATTAAAGTCATTAAATGGTGGATGACAACCAGCGTCCTGTCCCTCGAGTCGTGGTTGGGCATACTTTTTAAAATATGCCTCGATCATTAAAAACAGAACAGAACAGTTTTGCTTTCTCTGATAACGTTAATACGAGATCTGACAACACGCTAAAAAACTATGTACGGTTATGCTTAATAATATTGACTTTACATTAGGGGATAAAAAAATGAGTGGCTAATCGATTGAAAAAAAATAAATATTTTAAGCAAATGCTACGTGGCATACTTCCTATAACATACCATAGCATACTGTTTTATCGGCATTAAATGTAAACAGATTCATAGCCATACAACACATACAGCTTAAAGCTGCATTCTCACAGATTTACACAAATATTTGCGTAACAACCTGTGGACCAATGATATAAGGTTGCTGACAAACCATCAGATCGTAGATTTTCATATTTCCGTTCGAAAATTAATGTTTTATGGCTTAAACCGTTACTAACGGCTAACGGTTTAAGAAAAATGCATAAAACATCAATTTTTGAGTTTAAATATAAACATTTGCGATCTGATTTTTTTGTCAGCAGTCTTATATATCCAGTTTCCATGGATTGTCACAAAAATTGGCTCGTTCCAAGACAAAAATTAAAAAAGTTGTCAAAACGTTCAATCTGTACAGTGCAGCTTTAATGACGTAAATAGCAAAGGGTTTGGTTCACGAAAGGTCAGAAATGGCCCTCTCTGTGTTATGTTAAACTCTTTCTTATTTTGGAAGAACAATCAATACCAATTAGAAATGAAATTGCATTGTGCTATGTTATAATTATTTTGGTTGCTATGGTAACAAGTCATTCAATGGGTATGTTTCCAATAATTTTGTACACTAGTAATTTACAAACTATTAAACACAGATGACGATATAGTTTATTTATCTAGCTTAACTGCAACAAAAATACCCAGTTAGATATAAGGACAGTTTGCATTTTCTTTAAATGAGGAATAAGAAAGTTACCATGGTAACGCGCCAATAAATCGTATTTTTCTTGCAATGCCTAACATATATATATGTGGTCAAACAGAGAAGTATAGACAGAAGTAAATTTGAAGTAACGGACTGAGTTATTATCTTAAAAGGATCTTGATCGTGAAAGAAAGTCATGATGTATATTTCTACGAAAAAGTGAATAGTTTTCTAGATACTGATGAAATAAGTGTTATAAACTTTTATTTCGTTGGATTTTTTTTTATAAGATTAAGGTATTTAGGATGTTATAATAATTATTTGTTTCGTGGCAGTATTATGAATTGAATAGATAAAGTGAGACGTCTGTTAACTATGGTGGCTATTTTAAGTACATCTCTGTCACTACGTTGGCCATTCTTAGTACAAGTCTGTTAACTACGGTGCCCATTTTACGTACACGTCTGTCAACTACGGTGGCCATTTTAAGTACACGTCTGTCCACTACGTTGGCCATTTTAAGTACACGTCTGTCCACTACGTTGGCCAATTTACGTACACGTCTGTCCACTACGGTGGCCATTTTAAGTACACGTCTGTCAACTACGGTGGCCATTTTAAGTACACGTCTGTCAACTACGGTGGCCATTTTAAGTACACGTCTGTCAACTACGGTGGCCATTTTAAGTACACGTCTGTCAACTACGGTGGCCATTTTAAGTACACGTCTATCAACTACGGTGGCCATTTTAAGTACACGTCTGTCCACTACGGTGGCCATTTTAAGTCCACGTCTGTCAACTACGGTGGCCATTTTAAGTACACGTCTGTCCACTACGGTGGCCATTTAAAGTACACGTCTGTCAAGTACGGTGGCCGTTTTGAGTAGACGTCTGTCCACTACGGTGGCAATTTTAAGTACACGTCTGTCAACTTCGGTGGCCATTT
Organism: Mya arenaria; assembly: GCF_026914265.1. Lineage (NCBI taxonomy): Eukaryota > Metazoa > Mollusca > Bivalvia > Myida > Myidae > Mya > Mya arenaria. Next base: position 41,799,626 of record NC_069131.1, read on the forward strand.
TAAGCACACGTCTGTCCACTACGGTAGCCATTTTAACCACACGTCTGTCAACTACGGAGTCATTTTAAGTACACGTCTGTCCACTACCGTGGCTATTTTCACCACACGTCTTTCCACTACGGAGGCCATTTTAAGTATACGTCTGTTCACGACGGAGGCCATTTAAGCACAAGTCTGTCCACTACGGTGGCCATTTTAAGCACACGTCTGTCCACTACGGTAGCCATTTTAACCACACGTCTGTCAACTACGGAGACATTTTAAGATCACGTCTGTCCACTACCGTGGCTATTTTCACCACACGTCTTTCCACTACGGAGGCCATTTTAAGTATACGTCTGTTCACGACGGAGGCCATTTAAGCACAAGTCTGTCCACTACGGTGGCCATTTTAAGCACACGTCTGTCCACTACGTTGGCCAATTTAAGCACACGTCTGTCCACTACGGTGGCCATTTTAAGCACACGTATGTCCACTACGGTGGCCATTTTCAGCACACGTCTGTCCACTACGGTAGCCATATTCAGTACACGTCTGTCAACTATGGTCGCGATTTTGAGTACACGTCTGTCAACAACGGTGGCCATTTTAAGTACACGTCTGTCAACTAAGGTGGTCATTTTAAGTACAAGTCTGTCCACTACGGTGGCGATTTTGAGTACACGTCTGTCCACTACGCTGGTCATATTAAGCACACGTCTGTCCACTGCGGTGGCCATTTTCAGCACAAGTCTGTCCACTACGGTGGCCATTTTGAGTTTACGTCTGTCCACTACGGTGGCCATTTTAAGCACACGTCTGTCAACTAAGGTGGCAATTTTAAGTACACGTCTGTCAACTATGGTGGTCATTTTAAGTCCACGTCTGTCCACTGCGGGGCCATTTTAAGCACACGTCTGTCCACTGCGGTGGCCATTTTAAGTACACGTCTGTCAACTACGGTGGCCATTTTAAGTACACGTCTGTCAACTAAGGTGGCCATTTTAGGTACACGTCTGTCAACTACGGTGCCAATTTTAAGTACACGTCTGTCAACTACGGTGGTCATTTAAAGCACACGTCTGTCAACTACGGTGACCATTTTAAGTACACGTCTGTCAACTAAGGTGGCCATTTTAAGTACACGTCTGTCAACTATGGTGGTCATTTTAAGTACACGTCTGTCCACTGCGGGGCCATTTTAAGCACACGTCTGTCCACTGCGGTGGCCATTTTAAGTACACGTCTGTCAACTACGGTGGCCATTTTAAGTACACGTCTGTCAACTAAGGTGGCCATTTTAGGTACACGTCTGTCAACTACGGTGCCAATTTTAAGTACACGTCTGTCAACTACGGTGGTCATTTAAAGCACACGTCTGTCAACTACGGTGACCATTTTAAGTACACGTCTGTCAACTAAGGTGGCCATTTTAAGTACACGTCTGTCAACTATGGTGGTCATTTTAAGTACACGTCTGTCCACTGCGGGGCCATTTTAAGCACACGTCTGTCCACTGCGGTGGCCATTTTAAGTACACGTCTGTCAACTACGGTGGCCATTTTAAGTACACGTCTGTCAACTACGGTGGCCATTTTAAGTACACGTCTGTCAACTACGGTGGCCATTTTAAGTACACGTCTGTCAACTACGGTGGCCATTTTAAGTACACGTCTGTCCACTACGGTGGCCATTTTAAGTACACGTCTGTCCACTACGGTGACCATTTTAAGTACACGTCTGTCAACTACGGTGGCCATTTTAAGTACACGTCTGTCCACTACGGTGGCCATTTTAAGTACACGTCTGTCAACTACGGAGTCATTTTAAGCACACGTCTGTCCACTACGGTGGCTATTATAACCACACGTCTGTCCACTACGGAGGCCATTTTAAGTACACGTCTGTTCACTACGGAGGCAATTTGAAGCACAAGTCTGTCCACTACGGAGGCCATTTTAAGCACAAGTCTGTCCACTACGGTGGCCACTTTAAGTACACGTCTGTCCACTACGGTGGCTATTATAACCACACGTCTGTCCACTACGGTGGCCATTTTAAGCACACGTCTGTCCACTACGGTGGCCATTTTAAGCACACGTATGTCCACTACGGTGGCCATTTTCAGTGCACGTCTGTCCACTACGGTCGCGATTTTGAGTAGACGTCTGTCAACAACGGTGGCCATTTTAAGTACACGTATGTCAACTAAGGTGGCAATTTTAAGTACAAGTCTTTCCACTACGGTGGCCATTTTGAGTACACGTATGTCCACTACGGTAGCCATTTTAAATACACGTCTGTCCACTACGGTGGCCATTTTCAGCACAAGTCTGTCCACTACGGTGGCCATTTTGAGTTCACGTCCGTCCCCTACGGTGGCCATTTTAGGCACAAGTCTGTCAACTACGGTGGCCATTTTAAGCACACGTCTGTCCACTACGGTGTCCATTTTAAGTACACGTCTGTCATCTACGGTGGCCATTTTAAGTTCACGTCTGTCCACTACGGTGCCCATTTTGAGTTCATGTCTGTCCACTACGGTGGCCATTTTAAGTACACGTCTGTCCTCTACGGTGGCCATTTTGAGTACACGTCTGTCAACTACGGTGCCAATTTTAAGTACACCTCTGTCCACTACGGTGACCATTTTAAGTACACGTCTGTCAACTACGGTGGCCATTTTGAGTTCACGTCTGTCCACTTCGTTGACCATTTTGAGTTCACGTCTGTCCACTACGGTGGCCATTTTAAGTACATCTCTGTCCTCTACGGTGGAAATCTTGAGTACACGTCTGTCAACTACGGTGGCCATTTTGAGTAGACGTCTGTCCACTACGGTGGCCATTTTAAGTACACGTCTGTCCACTACGGTGGCCATTTTAACTACACGTCTGTCAACTACGGTGGCCATTTTAAGTACACGTCTCTCCACTAAGGTGGTCATTTTAAGTACACGTCTGTCCACTACAGTGGCCATTTTGAGTACACGTCTACCAACTACGGTGGCCATTTTAAGTACACGTCTACCAACTATTGTGCCCATTTCAGCTAACGTCTACCAACTACGATTCTTATTTTAGTCCACCTCTATAACGTACGGTGCCAATTTCAGACCGCATCATCTCTTAGCTGCCCGACTGACGGGAGAGGATAAGGAGGTCACGGATGAGGGAACGTTCAGGACGATTGTTGACCGCTTCAACAGACTTGATGAAGTAACCAAGGCCATACAGTCCGTCGGGGTGGACCAGTGTGGAATCATATTTGGTATTACTTTGACTCACATACTAACATGTTACTTTGTTAGTGTTTGATGCTGGTTTCAATTGCATTCGTCATTGTAAGATATAATCTCATTTTATATGGATACAAAAGATGGAACATATGCTTGTGCGCTCAATAACAGATATGCGACAAAAGCTAGGTCCATAGGCGGCAGAGGAAAACAGACTTTCTTATCTCTTCCTTTATAGGTCCGCCTATAATCCTAAGTACTAATGTTGTTTCTTCTTCTTCTATTTTTCGAACCCGCTTGCGGTGAGGGAGACATAGTTGTAATTCCGTGTATGTGCGTACGTGCGTTAGTGCGTTCGTTATTGCTGAATTTGTCCGAGCTGTATCTTAATCATGCATTATGGATTTAACATAAAATGCCATGAAATTTTACCATGCTGTGGCGACGTGTCAAATACAAAACCAAGGTCCATACCTCAAAGGTCAAGGTAAATTTAGAAGTCGAAAGTTGAAATAGTCCTTGTGCGGGCTACATCTTTACCATGCATTATAGGACTTTTTTTCAAAAAAAACTTTCCATAAAGATTCACCATGATGTGGCGAGGTGTCCCACAAAAAACCAAGGACCTTATCTCAGAGGTCAATGTAAAGTTAGATGTCAAAGGTTGAAATGATCCTTGTCAGAGCTATATATTGGCCATGCATTACAGGATTTTTCAAAGAAAACATGCCACGAAGGTTCACCATGATAAGGCGGTGTGAGACCCAAGTCTGTACCTGAAAGGTCACAGTTAAAGGTTGTCCGGGCTGTATCTTGACCATGAATTTTAGGATTTCAAAAAAAAAAAGCCATGAAGGTTTACTATGATGAGACGGCATTTTGTGCATACGTCCCAGGTCTGTACCTCAAAGGTCAAGATTAGAGGTCAAAGGTTATGTCTTGACCATGTGTTATAGGATTTTCTAATAATTCGCCATGAAGGTTCACTATGATGAGGTGACGTGTCGTGCACATATCCCAGGGCTGTACCTCAAAGGTCAAGGTTAGAGGTCAAAGGTTGAAATGAGCCTTATCCGGACTTTTTCTCGACCATATATTATTGGATTTTTAAATAATTTGGAATGAAGGTTCACTGATGAGGTGAAGTGACGTGCACATATCCCAGGTCTGTACCTCAAAGGACAAGGTTAGAGGTCAAATGTTGAAATGAGCTTGTCCGGGCTGTTTCTTGACCATATTTTGTAGGATTTTCATAAACCTTTCCATGGAGGTTAACCGTGCTAAGGCGTAATATTGCAGGTACACGTTTTGTTAAACACCATGTGATTATGTGTTGCAATTGCATGAAAGAGCATTTTGTCTGTCAAAGATTCTTTCAACGGGCTTGACATGTCGCCATTTGTTGTCTTGTCATTGCATTACTTTTAAAACAATAATTCTATTTTGGCCACGCTATTCATTTACCTCCACCTGAAATTAACGTTGATGCGTATGAACAGTGTACAAAGCTGCATCCATAAGCTTGTTCTAAAGCAAGGATTGTTCGACGCGACCTTTTCCGCCAATATGTGTTTCCGACAATTTAAGAAAATACATTCAAAGGTGAATGTTTCGAACTACGGGTTGTTTCAAAATTCGTACGCATCACCCTTTTCTCTTTCCATACAAGCCTGATAATTGTTAAAACAGTATTGTTGTTCCCTCAGGTATCGACTATACGACGAGTAACGAGACCCAGGGTAAGAATACATTCGGTGGTAACAGTCTTCATACGGTCAAGGAGAAGACAATTAATCCGTATCAAGAGGTAAGTAATTAGGGGTGTGAAGTTTGGGGTTTCTAATGAATATTGCGAACCTTGATCCTATTCATTGCATTCAAGTTTTAGTGTAACGAAACCAGGCTAAGACAACATTCGGGGTAACTGTCTACATACAGTCAATGAGAAGACAATAAATCCGTACCAAGAGGTAAGTAATTAGGATGTTAGGTTTGGGGTTTCTAATGAAGATGGCGAACCTTGGCCTCATTCATTACAAAGTTTTAAGTGTAACGATACCCAGGGTAAGAATAAATTCAGCGGTTACTGACTACATACGGTCAAGGAGAACAACAATCTGTACCAGGATGTACGTTAGTATGGTATGTGAAGTTTGGGGATTCAAATGTAACCACCGGAACAACTTCAAATTCTCGTAAATATAGATCTACCGGAATTCAGTTTAATCCTGAATGTTTACACTATCGCTACATGTTGTTATTCGTTATAGTCTTCCTCTGTCACGCGTTAAAAAGATATATGTAAATCTAATACTTTAAAAAAAAATGCTTGATTGTATTAATGGAACATCGTTTATAAAAATACACCGTTCGCTTTCATTTCAGAAGCATAATACCAAGTTCCCACCAACGGGTCGAAAACACATTCTATTTTGAGGCGATCGATAACGGGCCGAAGACACATTATTTTTTATGGCTATCAGTACGGATCAAAGACACATTCTTTTTAGGCTATCAGTACGGATCGAAATAACATTCTATTTTTAAGGCGATCAGTACGAATCGAAGACACATTCTATTTTTCGAGGCGATCAGTACGAATCGAAGACCATTCTATTTTTCGAGGCGATCAGTTCGGATCGAAGACCATTCTATTTTTAAGGCGATCAGTACGAATCGAAGACACATTCTATTTTTCGAGGCGTCAGTACGAATCGAAGACACATTCTATTTTTAAGGCGATCAGTACGAATCGAAGATACATTCTATTTTTCGAGGCGATCAGTACGGATCGAAGACACATTCTATTTTAAGGCGATCAGTACGAATCGAAGACACATTCTATTTTTCGAGGCAATCAGTACGGACCGAAAACACATTCTATTTTGAGGTGTCTAGTACGGATCGAAGGCACATTCTATTTTTCGAGGTGATCAGTACAATCGAAAACACATTCTATCTATAGTAAGGCGATAAGTACGGATCGAAAACATATTCTATTTTTCGAGGTGATCAGTACAAATCGAAAACACATTCTATTTAAGGCGATAAGTACGGATCGAAGACACATTCTATTTTTCGAGGCAATCAGCCCATACAAAGTTGTATGGTTGCAGCCACAATCAATCCGTCATAACGTTTCAGGGACACTCCGGGAAGTGTATTTGCTTGTTCCAGTTACCAATAATGATTGACTAAGAGAATGAATAAAATACTGTTCCATGGACTAATAACAGTTGTTGCTGTATTACTTAATTTCAATTTTACATGGGGATTGCATACGATCTTTCAAGGCATTGCTGATGATTATTGCAGGTGATCTGTGTTTTGGGTGAAACTCTGGAACCGCTAGACGATGATGGCATCATCCCAGCATACGCTTCGGGGACAAGGGCACACCTGACCGGAAGTTGTTCCCCTTAAACCAGAGGTAATAGGTGGGCATGCATTGCAAATCACACATACTTTGCGGTAGACTAGCAATACGTGAATTGAAATTTTAAGAATAAAAAAACAGTTCTGCACAAAATGTCATTTGTCATTCGTGATTGGTGATTAATGACCTTTTATATTTGTTTTGAAAAAGAGTCAATTAAATTAAGACATTTGAACATTTTTCTTATATATGCTCTGTCGGTTTGACTAGAATACCAAATAAATAGCTTTCCGATCTTAACCTATATATATATACAGTCGAACCCAGTTGGTTCGAACTGGCTTGGCTCGATTACCTCATTGACTCGAACTAGCTTGGTACGATTGCCTCGTTTGCTCGAACTGGCTTGGATCGATTGCCTCATTGGCTCGAACTGGCTTGGTTCGATTGCCTCATTGGCTCGAACTGGCTTCGCTCGATTGCCGCATTGGTTCAATCTGGCTTACTCAATTTTTCCTCATTGGCTCTAACTGGCTTGGTTCGATTGCCTCGTTGCCTAGAACAAACTTGGCTCGATTGCTTCATTGGCTCGAACTGACTTGGCTCAATTGCCTTGTTGGCTCGAAGTGGCTTGGCTCGAATGCTGCGTTGGCTCGAACTGGACGTTTAGGACCTATTATTTTTATACTGAAGGTAAGTATTTCCGTTTGGCTCGAAATCCCCCGAGGCTCGAGTTATTTCACCAGTCCCCAGGCCCCTATTTCTCGAAACTTCTTAAGCTTGACAGGCTTGAGTAGCTTATTTCAATTAGCCAAAATACATATTTAAATTGTATCTTGATAAATGAAAAATAGTTTAATGTGTTTTCGTAATGATAATTCCTATGTAAAGTATGAGTATAAAAATTCCCAAAGATGATATGACGCAATTTATTGTAAACCAAAAATAGTGAGTTTAGCTAATCCTGCTATAAGAGACATAAGAAGTTTCAAGAAATCGGGAACGGGTTTGACTGTATAGGTATTGTATAACCTCTACTAATGTAAACATAACATTCCCCGTGTCAATGTTTCAACGAGGTTCGACTGTACTGGTATTGTATAACCTCTACTTATGTAAACATACCATTCCCCGTGTCAATGTTTCAACGAGGTTCGACTGTATAGGTATTGTATAACCTCTACTAATGTAAACATAACACTCCCCGTGTCTATGTTGCAGAACGACTGTGATGGATTTATGGAGGTGATGGACGTGTACAATCACGTGACTCCGGGTCTGAAGCTGGGGGGACCTACAAACCTTGCGCCTCTCATTGACGAGGCAGTACACATCGTAAAGAACACCAAAAAGGTAGAAGGTTTCCAAAGCGAACGGTTATATTATATATCAACCATTCGGAACTCCTCGGTCATTTTCCATCGATAACAACCTCGGATGTATGCTGGTTCATCAGTACGAGGGATGTCCGGAAAGTTTTGAGACTATGTCTATATCTCACAGTTTTTAATATAAATCAACAAACAATAATAGCTGTGTACATAGACTATTTACAAGTTTCCCTTTGAAAAATAGAGTTATATAATCAAATACTAAGGAGGAAATGGTTGTCAATACAACCCATGCAGCGCTTCACGGAGCACTTTGAAATTGACGTTTTCTGAAAATTATTCACAATTCACCACTCCGTCTGAATAATAAACGTCAAAACATCACGTTAAAACATATGACGACACTTCGACAGTATGACGTCATCTAACTTTAAACAAGTGTAACGGTCAACAGAAGAAGAAGAAGTTCGTAAATTTTAGAATAATAGTATTGCATTATTGTCGTGTTTTAACATGTATGTTGTATATTTGAGTTTAAAATGATTACTAATGAAGTCAATTATTGCATTAATAATTAAGATTCCCAAAAGTAAATTCATTGCGTTTCACTGCTTAATTAGAATAACTACGCGATCTACTTGCAGCGTAGTTAAAATGTAATTTCTGTCATTGTAAACCGTCCATATACATCCGAGGTTATTTTCGATGGGAAATCGCCGAGGAGTTTCGAGTGTATTATATCTTGATTAAGATTGAAGAAGCAGTTATGACGTTAGTTCTTTCTATTACAACTCAATGTTTGTTTATCGCATGTCAAGACAAGCTTGTTGGTATTTAAACATAATTGCACAATAAAAAAGTAAAGGTGATACTTGATCTGATAGGAGTCGATCTCACAACCCATATACAACTTAACTGCTCTTATCGTTTAAACTTTTCCATGTTTAGTACCACATCCTTGTGATAGCAACGACAGGGCAGCTAGCATGCCAAGCGGAAACAGTCGCCTCCATCGTCACTGCATCCAACTTCCCCCTTTCCATCATTGTCGTAGGAGTCGGGGACGGTCCATGGGACGCCATGAACGACTTTGATGACCTACTTCCGGAGAGGATATTTGATAACTTTCAGTTTGTGAACTTCCACAAAGTGAAGCAAGGCGCTCGGAACCCACAGGCGTCTGTGGCGCTCGCCGCCCTTATGGAAATTCCCGATCAATACATGTATATAAAGGACTTGAAACTCGTGGAGAAGCTCTCTTGAATTATGCTTTATTTGGAAAAAAGGATTTGAGCTACACATCGAGCTATGGATTGTTAAAGATGCACTCTACTCCCAAATCAGATTTAGTACAATTCATACAATAAATATACCAAAAAGGGTGAATAAATGTCGAAAACAACGATTCTTATGAAGGATATCGAGTTTAATTTGAAAGAAAGGTGCACAAAAGAAGGTATTTCTACCTTATGAGACGATAGTAGATCACAGTAAATCTTTAAGCACTCACCAATCATTTAATATTTTTGCGTTTTCAGCTATTAAATACATGGTCACAATCTTGTTATCAGTTATTAATATGTTCAATAAAAGTGTTATTTAGTAAGCATGTAAAGATTTATCACTCAAAATTAATGTTTGTTATATATGTGTACGTATTGATTTTGAAAAAGAGTGTCACTTTAAAAGAACAAACAACCCTCCATATCGATAAAAATGATGCGCGATTTCATTTTCACTTACGTGCATTTCTTTTCTTGTTTTAATATATGTAAATGTTTATTACTTAATGTCAACATTGTTATCTCGCGTTTTATCATACTGGGGTGCGCAAAGTGTAGAAAGTGATCGTAACCTTGAATGATGATGATGAATCATTTTTGAGTCGTAAACAAGTCGTAATCAAGCCTAGTTTCATATTACAGTATAGGGTACTTTTGAATTTTGTCAAATCTCATTTTATGTTTAAAGCAATGTATTATATTGATGATATACATGTTCAGGTATGTGTAAAATATAATTTTGGCTAGTTGAATGATTTATTATGACTTAAATGAGCCTTATCATCAAGCCACTGTGTCTAAATTATGTATATAATTAAAAAAGGAGTCCGTTCTGGTTACTCGATATTTTTGTTTACGATTTTATTGATCCATATCCTTTTTAATATACTAAATTGTATGTCTAACTATGGCTTAAGACCGGCTCTAGTTACACCATCGTGTGGTTTCAAAAGTCACATTTTATAAATTTATCGTCGAGTATGTGATATCATATACAAGTATAAATCGTTTATACTGATAAAGGCTGTCATGAATTCTAATCGGTTGGTTAACGAAGCGTATGTTGTATTTACTGATGGTCTAGTCGGTTTGTTATGTAGGTGTATATAATATATACTTTTTATGGCAGTAAACATCGAATATACTGATCACATACTCAATATATACGATAGTCGCTTCCATAACAATCCGACTAGACAACATGACCACATCATCAGTATATAATTATGATATACGCTTCCATAAAAAGCCGACTAGACTGCACCACATCATCAGTATTTACGATATACGCTTCCATAACAAGCCGACTAGACTACATGACAACACCATCAGTATATACGATATACGCTTCCATAACAAGCCGACTAGACTACATGACCACAGCATCAGTATATACGATATACGTTTCCATAACAAGCCGACTAGACTTCATGACCACATCATCAGTATGTACTGTAAACGCTTCCATAACAAGCTGACAACACTACATGACCTCATCATCAGTATATACGATAAACGCTTTCATAACAAGCTGAATGAACTACATGACCACATCATCAGATATATGGTATACGCTTCCATAACTAGCCGACAAGACTACATGACCACATCATCAGTATATACGGTATACGCTTCCATAACTAGCCGACAAGACTACATGACCACATCATCAGTATATACGGTATACGCTTCCATAACTAGCCGACAAGACTACATGACCACATCATCAGTATATACTTTAAGCTTCCATAACTAGCCGACAATACTACATGACCACATCATCAGTATATACGGTAAATGCTTCCATATCTAGCCGACAAGACTACATGACCACATCATCAGTATGTACGACGAACGCTATCATATCAAGCCTACTAGACTTCCTGGCCACATCATCAGTTTATTCGATATACGCTTCCATAACAAGCCGACAAGACTACATGACCACATCATCAATATATACGGTATACGATTCCATAACAAGCCGACAAGACTTCATTACAGCATCATCAGTATATACGATATACGCTTCCATATCAAGCCGTCTAGTCTACATGACCACAGCATCAGTATATACGAAATACGCTTCCATAACAAGCCGACAAGACTACATGGCCACATGATCAGTATATACGGTATACGCTTTCATAACAAGCCGACTTACTTCATGATCACACCATCAGTGTATACGCATCTGTAACAAGCCAACTAGTCTACATTACCACGTCATCAGAATAAACTTCATACGCTTTCATAACAACCGACAACACGACATGACCACATCATCAGTATATACGGTATACGCTTTCATAAAAAGCCAGTTAGACTACATGACCATATCATCAGTATATACGATATACGCTTTCATAACAAGCCGACAACACTACGTCACCACATCATCAGTATATACAGTATACGCTTCCATAAATAGCCGACAAGACTACATGACCACATCATCAGTATATACGGTATACGCTTCCATAACAAGCCGATTAGACTACATGACCAGATAATCAGTGTATACGGTATACGCTTCCATAACAAGCCGACAAGTCTACATGACCACGCAATCAGTATATACAATATACGTTCCCATAAAAAGCCTACTAGAGTAAATTAACCATATAATCAGTATATACGGTATACGCTTCCATAACAAGCCAACTAGTCTACATGACCCCATCATCAGTATATACGCTATACGCTTCCGTAACAAGCCAACTAGTCTACATGACCCATCATCAGTATATACGGTATACGCTTTTATAACAAGCCGACTATACTACATGACCTCATCATCAGTATATACGATATACGCTTATAACAAGCCGACTAGACAACATGATCACATCATCATATACGATATACGCTTCCATAAAAAGCCGACTAGACTTCACGACAACATCATCAAAATGAACGGTATACGCTTCCATAACAAGCCGACTAGAAGACATGACCACACCATCAGTATATACGATATACGCTTCCATAACAACCGACTAGACTGCATGAACACATCATCAGTATATACGAAACGCTTCCATAACAAGCCAACTAGACTACATGACCACACCATCAGAATATACGATATACGCTTCCATAACAAGCCGACTAGAAGACATAACCACCCCTTAGTATATACGATATAAGCTTCCATAACAAGCCGACTAGACTACATGACCACACCATCAGTATATACGATATACGCTTCCATAACAAGCCGACTAGACGACATAATCACTTAATCAGTATATACAGTAAACGCTTCCATAACAAGCCTTCAAGACTGCCTGAACACATCATCAGTTTATATAATTAACGCTTCCATAACAAGCCGACCAGTCTACATGATCACTTAATCAGTATATACGGTATACGCTTCCATAACAAGCCGAGTAGACTACATGACACATCATCAGTATACGGTATACGCTTCCATAACAAGCCGACTAAACTACATGATCATCATCATTATATACCATAAACGCTTCCATAACAAGCCGACTAAACTACATGACCACATCATCAGTATATACGATAAACGCTTCCATAACAAGCCGACTAGACTACATGACCACATCATCAGTATATACGATATACGCTTCCATAACAAGCCGACTAGACTACATGACCACATCATCAGTATATACGATATACGCTTCCATAACAAGCCGACTAGACTACATGACCACATCATCAGTATATACGATATACGCTTTCATAACAAGCCGACTAAACTACATGATCACATCATCAGTATATACATAAACGCTTCCATAACAAGCCGATTAAACTACATGACCACATCATCAGTATATACGATAAACGCTTCCATAACAAGCCGACTAGACTACATGACCACAGCATCAGTATATACCATGAACGCTTCCATAACAAGCCGACTAGACTACATGACCACATCATCAGCATATACCATAAACGCCTTCATAACAAGCCGACTAGACTACATGACCACATCATCAGCATATACCATAAACGCTTTCATAACAAGCCGACTAGACTACATGACCACATCATCAGTATATACGGTATACGCTTCCATAACAAGCCGACTAGACTACATGAACACATCATCCGTATATACGTATACGCTTCCATAACAAGCCGACTAGACTACATGAACACATCATCAGTATATACGGTATACGCTTCCATAACAAGCCGACTAGACTACACGAACACATCATCAGTATATACGGTATACGCTTCCATAACAAGCCGACTAGTCAACACGAACACATCATCAGTATATACGATAAACGCTTCCATAACAAGCCGACTAGACTGCATGAACACACATCAGTATATACGGTATACGCTTCCATAACAAGCCGACTAGACAAACATGATCACATCATCAGTATATACGGTATACGCTTCCATAACAAGCCGACTAGACAAAATGATCACATTCAGTATATACGGTATACGCTTCCATAACAAGCCGACTAGACTACATGAACACATCATCAGTATATACGTAACGCTTCCAAAACAAGCCGACTAGTCTACATGATCACTTAATCAGTATATACGGTAAACGCTTCCATAACAAGCCGACTACACGACATGATCACCTAATAAGTATATACGATATACGCTTCATAACAAACCGAGTAGACTACATGACCAAATCATCAGTATATACGATATACGCTTCCATAACAAGCCGACTAGACTGCATGACCACATTATCATATACGATATACGCTTTCATTACAAGCCGACTAGACGCATGACCACACCAACAGTATATACGATATACGCTTCCATAATAAACCGACTAGACTGCATGAACACATCATCAGTATATACGACATACGCTTCCATAACAAGCCAACTAGACTAACTGACCACACCATCAGTATATACGATATACGCTTCCGTAACAAGCCGACTAGACTGCATGAACACATCATCAATATAACGATATACGCTTCCATAACAAGCTGACTAGTCTACATGATCACTTAATCAGTATATACGATATACGCTTCATAACAAGCCGACTAGACTACATGAACACGTCATCAGTATATACGATATACGCTTCCATAACAAGCCGACTAGTCTACATGATCACTTAATCAGTATATACGGTATACGCTTCCATAACAAGCCGACAAGACGACATGATCACTTAATCAGTATATACGATATACGCTTCCATAACAAGCCGACAAGACTGCACGAACACATCATCAGTATATACGATAACGCTTCATAACAAGCCGACTAGACTGCATGAACACAACATCAGTATATACGGTATACACTTCCATAACAAGCCGACTAGACAAAATGATCACATGATCAGTATATACGTATACGCTTCCATAACAAGCCGACTAGACTACATGACCACATCATCAGTATATACGGTATACGCTTCCATAACAAGCCGACTAGACTACATGAACATCAACAGTATATACGATATACGCTTCCATAACAAGCCGACTAGACTACACGACACATCATCAGTATATACGGTATACGCTTCCATAACAAGCTGACTAGTCTACACGAACACATCATCAGTATATACGATAAACGCTTTCATAACAAGCCGACTAGACTACATGACCACACCATCAGTATATACCATAAACGCTTTCATAACAAGCCGACTAGACTACACGACACATCATCAGTATATACGATATACGCTTCATAACAAACCGAGTAGACTACATGACCACATCATCAGTATATACGATATACGCTTCCATAAAACCGAGTAGACTACATGATCTCATCATCAGTATATACGATATACGCTTCCGTAACAAGCCGACTAGACTGCATGAACACATCATCAGTATAAACGATATACGCTTCCATAACAAGCTGACTAGTCTACATGATCACTTAATCAGTATATACGGTATACGCTTCCATAACAAGCCGACAAGACGACATGATCACTTAATCAGTATATACGATATACGCTTCCATAACAAGCCGACAAGACTGCATGAACACAACATCAGTATATACGTAATACGCTTCCATAATAAGGCGAATACACTACATGGCCACATCATCAGTACTAGGCTTCCTGACCAAATCACCAGTTTATATGATTAACGCTTCCATAACAAACCGACTAGACCACATGATAGTGTTACCACTATTTATGATATACGCTTTCATAACAAACCGACAGCTCTACATAACAACATTCACTGTATGTACGACATACGCTTCGTACTTCACTGTTACAGGTCACGTTTTTTTTTCTTTTATCTTATCAGGTATGTAATACCGATCTTGTCTTTACCGTGTTAAACTTAAAACACAGTTTAAAGTTAATTTTTCGCTAAATATTTCGCTCTGGTTAATTCTGTAACTTAAGAAATTATAAAAAAAACTCAATTGTCAATAGTATTTTGAATATAAACAATGCTTCAAATGTTGAACGGTTGATTTAAAGTGTATCTGATATTGGACAAAAACCTATCTTTCGTGATAGGAAAGGATTTGTTTCTTCTTTTTGATAAAGGATTGTTCAACTCGGTGAGATTTAAATTTTGTCAACTTTAATATATGGCAGGCGAAGTCGGAGGTAGGAAATCTGGAAGGTAAGATTTTAAACGTTATAGATTATGTTTCAATGATAATGCGTTTAAAGCTTAAAGGGTTAATTTAGAATTAACTTCCATCATTTACCTGAATTT